>NC_039285.1:9279445-9496945 GCF_003368295.1 Carassius auratus
GTCTTAACATGGTGGAGCTGAGGAAACTCCGACGGCAGTTCATCAGTTACACCAAGATGCACCCGACAGAGAACATTGGACAGATTGCCAATATGTTTGTGCAGTATCTTAATAAGAGCATGCACTAACAGGTGTTTTTTTCGGTTTCTTTTTTTTTGTAATTCTTAAGGTCATATTTATTGTCTTCACGTTTCAAGCATTTTAACAATGTTTTGAGCGCAATAAAATTTGAACTCTTTTAATGTCTTTGTATATTTATTGATGTGTGTGAATCCAACTTAACCCCAACACCTAGCCCGGTCGCATTAGACTTTTTTTTTTATAGATATTGTTCTTTTTTCCCGCCTCATTTTCCTCAGTAACAGGGAACAGGCTGGAAAGCATTCAGCTGTAGCCTGGATGTTTGTCTTCAGTGGTTCACAGACCTTGAAATGAGCATAAGGTTTGATTGAAGTCATCACTGCGTACATACAGATGTTTTCATGCTAATGAAATGAACCATAAAACTCATTGAGACGCTGACTATTAGTGTTTTTCATGCAAGTCTTTTGTTTATGCCTCTGGGCAAATGTAAGCGTTTGGAGAGCCATATTGATTCTTCCGTTCGTGAATGAGGCCAGCTGCGCAAAAGTATAATCGTATAATTTAATTGGAAGAAAGCATGCACTCCAATAACTTCTGTCATGACCTCTCAGACTTGTTTGCATGGCGACTATAGCAACATATTTTTATTTTTGTGGGTATATCTTTGTCAAGCTTCTTTTTTTTATATGTCACATTTTTAAAGTCCATGTTGATCTATTCTTCTTTTTTTGGCACTGTGAGTACATTCAAAATATATGACATTTTGATTTGTTATTACTATAGGCCAGAATTTGATGTGTTCTCGTCTCCATTTAAAACATTAGCTGCTCTCTTCTTTAATACAGAAATATTAGTTTGAGACTTTGCACATTTCTTTACTCTTTTTCTGAAGAGATCTAGTGGCAAATTAAGCCACATTAAACAAAATCAGCATAATGCTATTAACAATTTGGAAAAATGCTGTTGATTAATTATAAAATTTACAAAACATTCTATGATAAAATGTATGTTGATTCCTCTTAAAGCAGTTCAGTGTTCACACCTTATATAAGTGTTATCATCAGTTCTCTCCCTTTTACTGAATCCATAGATTAGTTAGAATAAATAAATGAATAAAAAAGCTGTGAAACTTTATATACTGTAGATGTTAAATGTAACTATATCCAAAAACCTAACAAGAACCTTCTTCTTTCCAGAAGACAAAATATCAATTTCCACTGATCTTCCTGCTTTGGTACAACTAAATAAATCTAATAATTAAAAAATGCATTTGACTTCAACTTGTGGACTATATGTAAACGATTGCTCATCATTTCCAGTAAAGAGTCTGGTTCAGTGTTTGCTCTAAGATGGCTCTACAGCGTCCTGTCAGAGGTCCTTTGAAACCCTCCACCTCCCCCAGCTCGACCGGTCTAGATCTGCTATTGAATTTATGTATGCATATTCATTCAAAAGTAACATATCTTACATGTACCAACACTGTCGTAAAAATATTTGTAACATATTTTTTAAGTATTAACATTTTGCAGATTATGGGGTGTGGTAATTTATGACCACTACTGTATGCAGTGTTAAATAAATTGCATATCCCATGCCATATTAATAATAATAACAACAACAAACATATTTATGTACATCATTTTATTTCAATTGCAATCAGAGAAAATGCTAATTTTGCATACCATATTTTGCTTATTGCACTACTACAATTCTGGATACAAGAATCTATAATTTGATGTGGTTGCATTTTGAAGAAAAAATTATAAGAGAGAGAGAGATGATGTCCAGTGACTAATTAAAAAAACAACATAATAATAATAATATCTCATCATAATGATTGTAGCCTTTAGCAAACTTATGAAGTCTAAATGACTCTTGACTAGCATAATTTCAGGCATTCTTAAGCAATCTAAAAACAAAGATGTAAATTCATTTATGCAGATACATTTTTTTTTATTCTAGCAATCAAAAAGAGAGATGTACAAAAGTGGGAAAAGTTTACATTATGCTGAATATATGAAAAATCTATTTTATGCATGTCAAATGCATTTTATTTCAAATTCAATGTACACTGCAAGAAAATAATTTTGTGAAATCATCTGAAAAGAAAATCTAAAAATGTGATTTGATGACAAACATGATTTGGTGTCTAGCCATTTATCATCTGATTGTCTGAAAATAAGATTCTCTGCTATCTTTAGTTACTTTTTTCTTTATTCTTTTTCTTTGCCACTGTTTTACATGAATTGGCATATTTTTGCCGGTCGTTCCTGTATAGAAGAACAAGATAATGAATAATAAGTTCCTATACAGTTCAGAGTCATAAAACCCATGATCAGGTCATATCCAATTTGTTTAGAACACATGGGTCTACAATAAAAACTACAATATTCTAGGTTTGTCAAAAACTATTAGTTAAAGGTTAAATGTGACAGTGTAAAGTAAGGTATTGGTCAAATAAAATATATGACATTACAACGTGTGTAACATTAGGTAAAAATTGCACTACACTATATTTCACTACCATAGGATTTATAAAGTATAAAGAAATCAGCACATACCTGCTCATCTTAACCTTGTTTCTACAGCCCTGTCCACCCTCCCAGTGGCTTGTGAAGGCTGCTCTTGTCATCATACCTCCACAACCAACACATGGTTTACCATTGCTGTACAGCTAGAAGAATAAAAGAAAACAAGAAGTCTAAAGTTATAAGTTTATTAGAAACCAGTGGTTCTCAACTTGTGAGAACCAGAAGAAGCAAAATTCATTGGTAACAGACAGTTTTTGCATTATGTTTCATGTTCAGAAACTATGAAACAATATTATAATAAAGCATGGATAATCAATCAGTTTGTGATGACCACTTTGTTTATACTCTTGACAGTTTTCAAGGAATCACCAAAATTCTAAATATTGAGAATCAAACTGATTTTTACATTTTACATAAAAACATTTCTAATCAAAAAATATCTTCATATTAAATTGGAAAATATATGAATTCTAAACGTTTGACTCTACATGCTTTAAACGATGTAAACTAGTTTCATCATTTGATGTCCAATGGAAAATCTAGACCCTGAAGCAAAACCAGACAAAATTCATAAACCCATTCTTGTCTTTGGAACAAATGTCTTGCATTCTTATTTGTCTCGGCAAAACTTGGGTCAAATGAAGTTTATTGCACTCACAGTGTTGTATTAGTTCCTAAAACCACAGGTTTAAATGAGCAGGACACCTGCCTGATTGGCTTCTAATTTCAATGCAATCTGGGCTAAGGAGGTTTAAAGTGAAAAGTCAGCCGGATGGCGTTTCTGCCCCTGACCTGCTCTTTGGCACAATAACCACAGATCATTCTGGTGGCCAGCTCCATCAGATGGTCCTGATCTTCATCATGGCACAAGTCACATGGGTATGCCCGACCGCAGCACGGAAATCTAGCAGGAGAGACAGTACAAGACGCCTGCCCTAAATATGAGCACGGGCTCTTTGTGTGTCAAACCAGAGGATGTGGCAGGTACACAAAGTTTTCTGCTACAAAGTAAACCTGTTACAGACCCAGACAATGTTCCTAGTAGTTACCTTAGCCACCGGTGACTTTGTCTGAAATGTCTGCAGGCTCCTTTATCAGGTAGCGGTTTCCCTTGCTGAACCGCCGGATCTCTGTAGCGTCGAGTGTATTGGGCACCTGCACCTGTCAATTCAGTATATAACAATAATTTGTTACATTTATATGAAGCTTTTCACAATCAGTGCACTTTAAAGAGAGGGTCAGGAGTCTCCTCAACCTCAAGCCATTAGAACAGATAACTGAGGAGAGTTCGGAAACACCTTCAGACTACTCATGTCAACAGAGGGTCAGGACTTCAATCTAAAGTAAAACAAAACTGCATTTTTACAGTAAAGGGTCCTTATATGGGACAACAGGACCCACACAGACCCACATGGGGTCTCCCATACAGATACTGACCAGACATAACCTCCCTAAGCTTCAGTGTTAAACCAGGTGCTGGCGGAAAAAAATCCTTCACAGCGAGAACAACTCTAGGATATGAACAAGAAATGGACAGAATATAGAGTATATAGGACGGGGATCAGACCTGTCTGATTTCTGGACTCTGGCTGAATGAACTGGAAACGCGCCGCCTCTACAAAAATGTTGAGTTTGGTATGACAGTGTTGGCAGTTTTGCTCCCAGTTTTGCCCATAAGTCAGATTCTAGAGAGAAAAAAAGAAAAGAAAAGAAAATGGACAATATTATCAAATGCTTTTCCAATCTTAATTACTAATGATGTGCATTTATCTGAAAATGTGTGAAAATGTAGGGCTGTGAAAGTAACGTTACAGCAAATATATATTTAATTCTATTAATCTTCTGTAAAGTCATCTTTATGTATAAGATTATGTCCATAAAGTGTGGGGAAAATAATGATGTAGTGTTAAATGCAATATAATCTTCAGCAGCTTTTACTCCAGTCTTCAAAGATTTGGTTAAAATAAAATACAATTATATATATATATATATATATATATATATATATATATATATATATATATATATATATATATATATATATATATATATAATAAATTAAAAGCAGATGTGCTGCCTAATATTTTTTTTTTTTTTAGGATTCTTTGAAGAATAGAGATGTTTTAAAAAAAGTGTTTATTTGAAAAATAAATATTTTATAACTTTACAAATAATGTCTTTATAACTTTTGATCGTTAATATGTCCTTACTAAATCAATATATGGATTTATTTTATAACATGTATACTGTATATTATATATATATATATACACACACAAACACATACACACTCTCACCAGGCCACTTTATTAGTTACACCTGTTCAATTGCTAGGTAACACAAATCACTAATCAGCCAATCACATGGCAGCATCTAGATGTGGTGAAGTCGACTTGCTGAAGTTCAAACTGAGCATCAGAATGGGGAAGAAAGGGGATTAGTGACTTTAAATGTGGAATAGTTTTTGGTGCCAAATGGGCTGGTCTGAGTATTTCAAAAACTGCTGATCTACTGGGATTTTCACAAACAACCATCTCTGGGTTTACAGAGAATGGTCCGAAAAAGAGAAAATATCCTGTGAGGGGCAGTTGTGTAGATGAAAATGCCTTGTTAATGTCAGAGGTCAGAGGAGAACGGGCAGACTGGTTAGAGATGATAGAAAGGCAACAGTAACTCAAATAACCAATCGTCACAACCAAGGTATGCAGAATACCATCTCTGAACACACAACACATTGAATCCTGAATCAGATGGGCTACAGCAGCAGAAGAACACACTGGGTGCCGCTCCTGTCTGCTAAGATTAGGAAACGGAGGCTATAATTTGCACATGCAGGCTCACCAAAATTGGACAATAGAAGACTGGAAAAATGTTGCCTGGTCTGATGAGTCTCGATTTCTGCTGCGACATTCAGATGATAGGGTCAGAATTTGGTGTAAAGAACATGAAAGCATGGATCCGTCCTGCCTTGTCTCAACGGTTCAGGCTGGTGGTGGTGGTGTAATGGTGTGGGGGATATTTTCTTGGCACACTTTGGTCTCCTTAGTACCAATTGAGCATCATTTACATTTACATTTACATTTATTCATTTAGCTGACGCTTTGGACTTACAGTTGCTATATATGTCAGAGGTCGCACGCCTCTGGAGCAACTAGGGGTTAAGTGTCTTGCTCAGAGACACATTGGTGTCTCACAGTGGATTCGAACCCGGGTCTCCCACACCACAGACGTGTGTCTTATCCACTGCACTAACACCACCCCATGCCACAGCCTACCTGAGCATTGTTTCGGACCATGTCCATCTCTTTATGACTACAGTTTACCCATCTTCTGATGGCTACTTCCAGCAGGATAATGCACCATGTCACAAAGATCAAATCATCTCAGAATGGTTTCTTGAACATGACATTGAGTTCACTTTACTCAGATGGCCTCCACAATCACCAGATCTCAATCCAATAGAGCAGCTTTGGGATGTGGTGGACAGAAGATTTGCATCATGGATAAGCAGCCGACAAATCTGAAGCAACTGCATGATGCTGTCATGTCAATATAGACCAAAATCTCTGATGAATGTTTCCAACACCTTGTTGAATCTATGCCATGAAGAATTAAGGCAGTTCTGAAGGCTAAAGGGGGTCCAACCCGGCACTAGCTTTTTGTATCTAATAAAGTGGCCAGTGAGTGAGTGTGTATATAAATATATATGAAGTAATAATAATGTAATTTGTCAATGGTCATCTCTAGTGAATCTTTGTCAAACCTGAATTGTGTCCTCCTTGTTGCAGTTAAGGCAACCCACACTGAACAGTGAGTCCTTCAGTACCAGATCTACAGGCACAACTGCCTTAAGGTCCAGATAACCCAAAACATCACTGTAGTGGTGCAGTATACTGGGTCTGAAGGCAGCACTGATCTCTGCTTGACATTTCTCACACTGAGCAGTATAGGTCAGGCGCCCGGTCAGGCTCAGGTCAGAATCCACTTCACACCTACATGGAGGGGCACATGGATACTTTGCACTCTTGCCTGGGGGCATTTTCTGATAAATCACTCATCTAAAGAAATAAATGACTATGTTTGTACCTGGTATTGACATCAAACTTAGGTGAATACAGGTGTATTTAGAAATGATCTGTGATCCAATCTTTTAAATGAAATTTGGAGATGTATGTGACAACGTTCCTGATGCATCGCTCAAAATATTGAAGGACTGCCCACTCACCCACCTCTCAATAATTTCTTTACTAGGGTTACACATGGTATACACAGCTTATATATATATGTGTGTGTGTGTGTGTGTATGTTTGTGACCATGATGTTTATATATATATATATGCAGTGTGTAGCTTTTTACTTCTCAAATGAACGTGAACGAGTCAGTCTATTGTTCGTTATCTGGCTCGGCTCGGTGTTCATCTTCAGTTCTCTCTTCACAGCAGTTCAGTCAGTGTACTGTTTGAATAAATGAATTACTCCGGGATATTGGTTTGTTTGAACTCAGAGGGAGTGTCAGCCACTTTAAAAAAAGTTAACATCTTAAGTCATTCGTGGATTAATGCGTATTAGAGATGCGAACCGTTTAAAAAGATTCCGTTCGATTTGGTGAACTGAATGATTCGTTCGCGAACCGGATATCCAGACTGCTTTGATTTGAATTCTCTCTCACAACAGACACGGAAGAGAAGACAATGCTGAATAAAGTCGTCGTTTTTGCTATTTTTGGACCAAAATGTATTTTCGATGCTTCAAAAAACTGATGTCACATGGACTACTTTGATGATGTTTTTCTTACCTTTCTGGATATGGACAGTGGACCGTACACATAGCTTCAATGGAGGGACTGAGAGCTCTCGGACTAAATCTTAAATATCTTAAACTGTGTTCCAAAGATAAACGGAGGTCTTACGGGTTTGAAACAACATGGGGGTAAGTTATTAATTACATAAATTTGCTATCTGTGTGAACTAACCCTTTAAAACCTCATAGTTATAATTATGCAGGTATAAATGCGCCTTTGAAACTGCAGTCTGTCTTCACTACTTGTGATACGATCATTGGAGATGGATGTAAATACCAGGTATAAAAAAAACACAGTGCTAATTAACCATCTCTGATTAATAATCATAATGAAGTATTTTAGCTTAAACTGAAAGCAGGACTGAAATTCACCTGTTGCACTTTAGGGACACTGAGATCTGTCTGGCCGCCACGGTAGCTACTTGTTCTCCCAGTTTCAGACCCAGCAGTTTGATTTCAGTGCCTCTCCTTCGCTCTCTTGTCTTTATGTTCTCCACATTCCGGCTGCCTTCCTTCCCATCACCACCGAGAGCAGTCTCATCCTCTTCCTCCTCATCCACTCCAGCCTCATGAAGCTCTTCCTCCTCCGCCTCCTCCCCTGAAGCCACAGCGAGTGACACTAGACGCTCGGGAGTGTCCGATTTTTGGGATGCGTTCTTAAAAACGGTGACCTTGAGTTGCTCATAGGGGACAAACTGTATTCCAGCCCTCTCTAGGTCGACGTCTTTTTTCAACTGAGAAGAAAGATTTGATAGTAATTAATACTACAGCTAGTCCATTCCCTGTCCATCTGATGCATATTGTACACAAATCTATATTTTATTTCTGATTTATATTTTCAGGTAAATGCGACTCTCACCTGCCTGGCTCCCTCAGTAAAGAGCTTCTCCATACTACGGTCCAGCCAGTGCAAGTACGGCCTGAAGAGCAGCTCAACTCTCCCCATCAGCTGATTAGTGGCATGTTTAGCCTTTAGCCATTCCTCTGAGGCCTTCTGCACATGTCTACATTCACACAGCAGAAACTAAATACAGACACTGATTTCAGTTGACATTTGCCTCTGTATAAGCAGCGACAGTTCTTCTCACCTCCCCATGATTGATGGTAACTCCTGGTCTTCAGGGACATCCACAGTGAAAACCTATGATATGTTAGGTTTCATTAGCAAAAACATAGCATACTATGTTTTAACATCAAACTTTGAAACGCTTCAAACATGCACACCTCTTGAGGGTAACGGTCAGGAAAGCTGACCATGACGTCCACTTCGTTAAGGTCAAATGGCTGCAAAACAGAAAAATATTGATGTCTATGAAAATACTGTAGTGCATGTCAAAACGTTTCATTAGACATGCTTTGCATTAGATTGTATCTGTACATGTAACTATAAGTAATCTGTGATCATATATGTTCATATATGTTGTAACTCGCAACTGCTGATTATGAAAATGCACAAGAAGCTCTTTTGTTTCACATATGTAGTTTGTAATAATTAAGTTTATATATATATATACATACAATTCAGTGCTCCCTAATTCTTATTCACTTTGCCATTTGGCACACGGTTGGCTTTAGGTTGCTACTTTGTACTTTACTCCACACTGTGGTCTATATCAGCGGTGTCCAATCTTGGAGGGACAATGTCTCGTACAGTTTAGCTCCAACACACTGCCTGAAGGTTTCTAGCAAGTCTGAAGACCTTGATTTGCTTGGTGTGTTTACTAGGTTTTGAGATAAGCTCTGCAAGACAGTGGCGCTCCAGGAACAGGTTTGGACACCCCTGGCCCGTTACAATAAGTGTTTACCCAGTCAGGGTCCGTGGCTTGAACTGTGACTCTGTAGTAGGTCAGCTGTCCATCTTCTCGTTCCTGCACGATGAGTTTGTCTTCTGGAAATCTCTTTGTGAGCTGAGCGATCTCAGTGGCTCTCAGGTGTCCGCAGACCTCGTCAGTGAGGTCAGCCAGTTTGACCTGCTCTTGAATTTTAGCTGGCCGTGTGGCCGGAGCAGAAGGCCTGAAGCTGCTTCTCTCTTTCAGGTCATGAGGCTGGTCATCTATGGACGGAAACTGCTGTGGATGCAAGAAGCGACACCGGTCCTCCATTGCACAAAACCCAGACAGGAAGTAGCGGCAGGGTCGTCTGACTCTCTCTTGCTTCACAGGAACAATTTTGTGGCTGGATGGAGGCGGATGTCCGTTTTCACTCGACTGCTTCTGTGGGTCTGATGTGGGACCATCCAAATTCCCTTCTTTCTCATTGTGAGGTGTGCCATTCTCTCCGGCTTTCTGTGCACTCGCAGCTCTTTGATGAAGAAAGCGGCATTTTTCCCCATAATAGCATTGCCTGCCCTGAGAGTAGAAGCGGCACAGTTGCATCCCCTGACCCACCTTCTGTGAAGTGCCCTTACTGCTGATCTCAGTATTTTGGCTTGAGTTGTCTTTTTGAGCGTTAACTGACATGGATGTAGAGGCTGGTTCTTCCTCAGGACCCAATGACTGTGAAATAAATAAAACAATGTGAAAACGTCGGTTGGGCTATTTGATAATGCTCTCACATTATCAACATGTACCGTATTTTTCGGACTATAAGTCGCACCTGAGTATAAGTCGCATCAGGGCGCTCTATG
Source organism: Carassius auratus (assembly GCF_003368295.1). Taxonomy (NCBI): domain Eukaryota; kingdom Metazoa; phylum Chordata; class Actinopteri; order Cypriniformes; family Cyprinidae; genus Carassius; species Carassius auratus. Next base: position 9,289,487 of record NC_039285.1, read on the forward strand.
CTGTTCAGTGTAGACTACAGGAGCAATGAGCAGCATAGAGCGCCCTCTCGCGGCTGGAGACGGTAATGTTGTCTCTTGGTTAATTTCTCTTGGTTCATGTCAAATTAATTTTGATAAATAAGTCGCACCTGACTATAAGTCGCAGGACCAGCCAAACTATGAAAAAAGTGTGACTTATAGTCTGGAAAATACGGTAGATTCAATGTGTGCTGCAGTGTTTTTTAAAGGGCTAGATTTCCTCATCATTTACTCACCCTTAAGTTGTTCTAAACCTGAATGTATTTATTTAATTTCTTTCTGTGAATAAATAGTATATGTAAATAGTGGTAGAACTATGATGTTACTTTGTAGGCAAAAACCCGGAAACGAATTAGCATTTTAGCTTCTCGTTCCATCATCCCATGGTCAATGGGTTTTTTGAATGCGATTTTGGTTAAATCCCTTAAAGGGGGGGGTGAAATGCTTGTTTTCACTCAATAACCTGTTAATCTTGAGTACCTATAGAGTAGTACTGCATCCTTCATAACTCCAAAAAGTCTTTAGTTTTATTATATTCATAAGAGAAAGATAGTCTGTACCGATTTTTCCCGGAAAAACACGAGTGGCTGGAGGCGTGACGTGTGGGCGGAGCTAAAGAATCACGAGCGCCAGGAGGCTTTTGCGTTGAGAGCGTTTGGAAGCTGTGACACCATCAGGACAAAACCAACCAAAACAAACCATGGCTAACAATCAGATTCAGCGTATGTTTATGATCCATAATCAGATCCAGAGACTGAAATTTAACAAGAGCAGCAGCAGCAACGACGTCTCTATGTGGTATGTACTGAAACTGTATATATTTGCTTAGCGGTTTTGGAAAATGACTAAGTTCCACTTTGTCGTCTTTTTTTTTTTTTTAAGCTGTACATGTGGAAAGTGCAGTTTGATGACAACATCGCATGTTGTTTACTTGATGTGCTTACGCGCCGATAGCGAAGTTAACAACACAGAGATATTTGAAGCAGTTTTACTCACCGCATGCGGTTCCAACACACGATCGTGAACTTTCCGAAACTTGTGACAAACCGGAAGGAGTATTTTTGTAACAGAAATACTCCTTCAAACGTACAACTTAATTTTTTAAACTTTGTCCATGTTTAGCATGGGAATCCAACTCTTTAACAGTGTAAAAAACTCAGTATGCATGAAATAGCATTTCACCCCCCCTTTAAATAAGGTCTATGGTTCACACAGGCTCAAGATACTTTCACATTTTATTCTACGACATAAAACACACCAGTTACACCTCACTTGTGATTTTTTTAAACTTACGTTTCTTAAAAAAGATGGTTGCTAACAAGGTTCTAAATGGGACTACATGTGCTGGGGGAGACATTAAACATCATCACGCTGAACAGTTGATCAATTTATATATTTTTCCAGTCGTATAATTTGTAATATAATTAATTGTAGAATAACCACTTAATAGTTTCTCGAATTTTATAATGTTGGTCGACTATGTTATTTGTTTAGTTTTTTGCCCTGAAATGCAACACAATTCTTCATATTGGATATGCTCATTTTAAAAACTTTAACAATGCATAGTGCTTAAAGCCACATTAAAATTAAATGTTTACAGCCACATGAAGCTGTTAAAGATGGAGGATTTTCAAGAAGCAAGGATAAAATAACATTTTGTGTCGCCACCCTAAAAAAATGATAGCTAAAATGTGGTACTTTATTCACTAAAATAAGTTTAATCTTTCCATACCCAAAAACTTGCTCGCTCTGCTGTTATTTAATAGATTAAATACACTGTTTTATTGAATAGTAGTAGTAGTAGCCCTTTACTGTCACTAGTCACAAGTACAGAATAACATTAGGGAAGAAATACAGCATAACATTAGGGAAGCGAGGAGAAAAAAACAACACCTAGACTATGCTCCTTTGGGAGCACAGCGTGAGAACAGGGAAAACACCTCAGCAACAAAAGCATATAATCAATAAACCATAAACACACACCTTTGCAACTGGGGATGGAAATTGGGGGGGGGGGGGGTGTCGAGGTAATCCAACACAGGCAAACAACCGTCCGGTCAATCGGAGACACGTTTTTAATTTAAATATTCATATTTATCAAGGATTTATTGACTTTAATTCACCTTATTTTGAAATTTACGGAAATACGTGCTTTGGTATGTCATTTAGTTATGATTATTTTATTTATTCACTATACTATTTATTATTAATGTCTCATTTTGTTTTAGTTTGGCTCTGGTTTTGTATTTATTCCAGTTTATATGAACTTCATTTGTAAGTAGCTTTGGATAAAAGCATCTGCTAAATGACAAAATGTAAATGTAAATATGAAAAGGTTCATGTATCTTGGACTAAATACGGAGTAAATCCTTAAAGGTCCCCTTCTTCGTGATTCCATGTTTTAAACTTTAGTTAGTGTGTAATGTTGTTGTTAGAGAATAAATAATATCTGTACAATTCTAAAGCTCAAAGTTCAATGCCAAGCAAGATATTTTATTTAACAGAATTCACCTACAAAAAACGACCGGTTTGGACTACATCCCTCTAGTTCCTGAAGTAATGACATCACTAAAACAGTTTTTTTACTAACCTCCGCCCACATGAATTCACAAAAAGGGGCGTGGTCATGTTGCGCTCTGAAGGAGAAGAAAGAAGAGCTGCGTTTGTGTTTGTCGCAATATCGTTGAAACACTGTTATTTTCATCTCTGAGTCCAATCATCTTTGTTTGGGCTTCCCAGGGACACTGTACTTGGAGATTAATGGTTACAATTTATGTTTAACTCGGTTCCGGAAAATTATAATGCACATGTAAAACTATGTGCAGCAAATTTTGCTGAGGACAGCCTGCTGAGGACAACTTCCTCAATCAGTTTAATGCCGGATTCGCAAAAAGATTATTCTTGAAAGATGGAGCAGTTCCCTCTTTGTCTGGAGAAGGGGTTGTTTATGGACCACAACCAGTAAGTGTATTTTATTATTTAAGTTGGTGTGTTTAACCGTTTCTGTAACTTATTACACAAAGGGCAACGCTGTTTAGCTTTGTTAACTAGATGTTAGGGCTGTGCAAAAAAAAACGAATGCGATTTTCATGTGCATCTCGTCAGTAAAAACGCTCCTGTGATTATAAATACATCTCCAGCACATGCTCCTGCCCACTTGCTTCTCAAAACTAGTCCAAAACTAGTCCAATCGCTTTTGCAGGAGGGCAGCCTGCGCTCAGCTGCTGTCACATCACAACACATGAACCGCTGGCACATTCACAACTCGTTACGTATTTCTGAAGGAGGGACTTTATAGAACAAGGAAGACATCAGCCCGTTTTTATGACAGTGAAAACAGCGGTATACAGATGAATTGTGTGAAAAATACTGTGTTTTTTTTACACGAGAAACATGAACACGTTATATTGCACACTGTAAACACAATCAAAGTTTCAAAAAAGCGCGTAAAACGGGACCTTTAAATAAGTTAAATTTGTGGGAAACGTGGTGGTGGTGACGCTAAATAAATGTATATATGTATAATGTATTATATATATATATATATATATATATATATATATAATATATATAATTTTTTTCCTGGTAGTGTAAATAATGTTTAACCAAGAACCTGGCAGGGACAGGAGTTTTACATTTGATTTATGAAAATCCTCATTTCAGAACACCACTGCACACTACTGATGATATATATATATATATATATATATATATATATATATATATATATATATATATATATATATATATATTCAATCTCAAATCTATTAAATTTAATAAATTTGTAGTTTAAATAGAAATATATACCCAGGTTTAACCAGCAGGTGCCGCCAGAAATTGATGTTTAGAACTCTATGAAAAAGTGAATCGTTTTGATTCAGTTGATTCAGAATTTTAAAAAGACTAATTTCTCTCATCACTTATGTTCATTCTGATACGTACTAACAATTTTAATTTGGTTTTATTAATTGCGTTTTATTAATGAAATCATATTAAAATAACCATATTAAACTGATTCATTCAAAAAAGATTCGACTCCCAATACATTGACGAATCGAACATTTCTAAAACGCACTGCGGGGGCAGAAAGTCCCGCTAAGCCTAAAGTACGACCGTTTAAAATATCATACTGTTTTGGTTGACTTATGTTGGCATTTAAGTGGACTGGAGCTGACAGTGTATTTCTGAATTAAAACTCTAATCAACTGGTGTATATTTGTGTTGGTTGTTATCTAACAGAGGTTCACTAACCTGCACCACATCTGCACTTTCTGACTCCATTAGATCGGATTACAGCTTGAAGTAACTGTAAACTCTCCAGTACTTGGTGTCGCTCTGTGTCAGTACCTTCACGTCTATGTTAGCATGAAAATGCGAGTTTCTAAGATTGCGAGGAATAAATTAGGTAAGTTATGTAACAAAACGCTTACTTCCTCCAGGTGGCGCTTTGCTGGCTCACAAAGTCTAATTCTTTATTTGTCCATGTTCAAATCTTAAAACGGTTTTTGCGCCTACTGTAGAATTTTCACTCCAACAAGTGTAATCGTTTTAATGTATTAATTGGTTCCTGACCATCCAAAAAGACTAAATGAAAATCTGATCAAGCTACCTGTACTTAACGATGTTTTGAAAACCTTTACGATGCAATCATATCGCACTGTGATTGGTCCACTCTATCAGCGCGGAGGAAAGTAACATATATCACGTGACACCGTTAGCGTTTTACGTAGGTATCGTTTTGGAAAAGGTGCGTTTCTTTGTCGGGCTATGTGGCTGGTCCTGTGGATGCCAAAAGCGGTACATTGCACAAAATCGATACAGGAGGTAGCGACAAGAACGCCTGGCTCTCTCTTGCTTTACAGGAACGGTTTTGTGGCTGAATGGGGGCGGATGCTCCTCTGTAGCAGACTGGCTGCCGTATGGGTCTGATGCGTGACCGTCCACATTTCTTTATTTTTCTTTGCGAACTGTACTATTCTCTCTTTCTCTCTGTGTCTCTCTGTCTGTCTTTCGTTGTGCCTGCAGCTCTCTGATGAAGAAAGCGGCACTTTTTCCTGTAATAGCATCATCGCCCGCTCTGAGTGTAGAAACGGCACTATTACTGCAACTGTCTGGCCTCATAATCATAATTTACTTCGGAATAATATCAGTGAGACATTTCAATATTCATTGATTTAAAAATACAGTGTAAAGAACTGGATATTTGGACCCATCATATACCTGACCAATTATAGACAACGTATGGGCCAAAGCCACGCCCATCCAATTCCTGCGCTTCAATCACTATTCTATTCGCTTATTCTTTTTCCATGGTTTAACTCGTCTTTGACGTCCTCTTGCGTTACGGAGTGGAAAGACAACAAGTGCATGCCCGGACAAGTTCAGGAGTCGAGTTATAAATTAACATCCCAACTGTCTTAAACACACATTTTATTCCTAGAATGTAAATGAATATATTTATTACATTAGGCAGGTAATGTCTACATCAGAATACACCCCTCACACACTTAAATAATTCAGAAACAGAAAGAAGGTATAAATATTTTAGTTAAGCAATATTTCATTAAGTTATTTCATACCATGTACGTGAGTCACAGGAAACATCTAGGACAGCGGATGATTAGGAAGCTAAACAATCCAGAGTTGAATCTGTTGCTTTAAAATAAATATAGTTGACCATTTATTGAAAATGACACTAGTTCATGTGTTTGAGACAATTTGGGACACCTACAAGACAGAAGACTCACTTTTGCAGCCTATGTGGGACTATGTGCGACTCAACCACTCTGAAACTCTTCGGTCTCCTCTCTTTCCTGTGATTCTGACCGTGGCGTCATATTTTGTGCTTTGCCTACCCTACCTAGTCTGCGACATCATGGGAAAGAAGTGGCCAGCTGTTAACCGGTACAAGATTCAGCCCGACAAAATGCCCACTACAGCAATGCTCCTTCACTGCAGTGGAGTTACTCTTTATAATCACGTAGTTCTGGTGTTTCCTGCAGCAGTAGTGCAGTGGATGTGGAGACCTCCTGTCCCCCTGCCTCAACGAGCACCTTCATTGTTTGAACTTGCAGGTGGGGTGACTGCAAACCTTCTTCTTTTTGACTTTCAGTATTTTATCTGGCACTTTTTGCACCATAAGATCCGCTGGCTGTATGTGACTTTCCATGCTATCCACCATAATTACTCTGCCCCATTTGCTCTGGCCACACAGTGCCTTGGTGGATGGGAGTTGGTCACTGTGGGCTTCTGGACCACGCTCAACCCTATTCTGCTGAGGTGTCACCTGCTCACCATCTGGATGTTCATGGTGGCCCATGTCTATGTATCAGTGGAAGACCACTGTGGATATGATTTCCCTTGGTCCATGTCTCGTCTGATCCCATTTGGTGTTTATGGAGGTCCGAGCAAGCATGATGTGCACCACCAGAAACCTAATACTAACTTTGCACCCCATTTTAGTCACTGGGATAAACTGTTCGGCACTCATACTGAGTTTAGTTTTGCTAAACCTCAGTGATGAACATGCTTGAATGTAAATGCATATTAAATTTGCATGCTTGGTTGCTTCAGACAGAGCTTTAACAATGCTGAATTTATAACTTTTAGTTTTCCCTTTTTATTGTATTTGTATAGGAACAGTATTAAAATACAATTATGCAGTGTGATAAAAGTACAGGCTAATTTGCATATCCTAAGCACAGGTATAACTAGTAAATTACTAAAGATGAGTACAGATATCTTATTTATTATTTTTTTTTATATCCAGCCCTTCACCATTATGTTAACAATTTAACAACTTTAGCTTTATTATATTAGTAGTTAAAAACTATAGATTTATGCAGCTTTAAAATGCAAAAAACAAACAAACAAAAAAACATCAATGTAAGTCAATGTTAAAGCTTGGTTATAAAGTGACCTTTTACGATTTATGACTGTAAAAAAAGATTTTTCAAAGATTTTTCACTGCATGTTTTACAAGAAAATATTTCAGCTTAAAAATGTCATGTTTAATTTAGCTTGTTACTTTTTTTGTGTTTGTGGATGTAACTGTTTGGGTTCAAACTGTGGCACAATATGAAATGTGAGACAAAATCATTGCATACATAACAAGTAGAAATGCTATATATATTTTTTTTCTTAAGCTATAAACAGGTGTGGAGAGGAAAATATGTAAATGAAGATATTTCTAATTATTATAGAAATTTACTGTGTTCCTCCTATGTGGTAGAAAGATGCCAAACCAAGCATGGCAATCTCAAAAGCAAATTTTCAGAAGAGGAAGTTTTTTGTTTTTTTTTAAGAAAGCAGATTTGCATATGCATGCAAACTAAAAATAGATCGCACTACCGTTGCCTCTCATTTCAAATCCTGATTTATCTCTGTGTTGTTAATATTCTCCCAGAGAGCACATGTTCATCTGCAAGAATTCTGTTAAAGATTGCCTTATCTGTAAAGCATCTGTTGTGTACTACAAACATCTGATAGACATCTTTAAGATGTCAGTTTTACTTACATTCTAAATCATAAACATCTTAAAGACATCTTCTAAACGTCTATTTGACATATGATAGGAAATGACTTGTTGCAGATGAGCAAACACTCTTGCAGATGTAAAATAGGTGTCTCTGTGCACTCTCAAAAAAAAAAGGTATAAAAGCTGTCACTGGGGCGGTTCCTATTTCAAAACACACCTTTGTACCTAAAGAGGCCATATAAGTACCATAAAGGTGCATATTAGTACCTAGAGTGTACATATTAGTACCTAAAAGGTACAAAAGTGTACCTTTTGAAAAGGTACCACCCCAGTGACAGCTTTTGTACCTTTTTTCTGAGAGTGTGATGTACAGGACTCTTGTGTTATTTTTCAGGACTATCTTTTTTATATTTAAAAATTTGCTGTTTATTTCATGGAATAGTTGACTTTAGAAAACCTGCCTGCATTATTTAATAAGTTGCAGCCATGTGTTTAGTGAATGCAATGCGTGTAGGCTTACCATCGATCTGATTGATTATGATTATACAATTCATTTATGTAACAGCAGGGGTCAGTAAATACATTACTTAGTTAAATCCCTTTGTGCAACTATTTTGCATGTGAACGTGTATTTCTATATTTAATAAGTTGATGTTTTTAATAGTGAGAAAAGATGTCGTTCTTTGTAGTTAAAAAAGGTGGAAAATAAAGAATAACTAGTATTTTATGAAGAAAATGTAAGTGGTGCGTGCAATGAAGGCAAAGTGCAAAACTTGTCATGCTTAATGCTTTACTAAAGCCAGCGTTACTAATAAATGTCTATTAATAATATAACGTCATAAAATGTATGTGTTTCAGTTATTTCCTACATCAGCGTCATTTATAATCTATTCTGGACTTTTTCTGGACGTTCGGGGACAGTGCGTCAGCTGGCCGCTGTGTGACGCTGTTCCCGGATCAGACTCAAACACACAGCCATTTTATAATCCGCAGCCTGTCTGTTACATTTGCAATTTAAACGGATTTGTTCCATCTTTTAATGATGGGTCAGTGTGGGATTACGTCGTCTAAGACCGTTTTGGTGTTCCTGAACCTGATATTTTGGGTAAGTTGGAGATGTTTTGGGGCTGAATTTGGGAGTGCGTCAGTGTTGTCAGATGGATGGACACAGTCAGGTGTCGAGCAGCTGCATTATTACACACACACACACACACACACACACACACATACATTCACACACACACACCCACACACACACTCCTTTACATCACTAATACGTTTTCAAAACCTGTGTAATACGTGCATGTTTTGCTATATTTGATATGCCGGTTGTGTTTATGTTGCATTATTTTAAAAAACTGCTCGTTGCTATGTATTGCATTTGTTTACATATTCCTCACGGTCTTAAAAGTATTACACTGATCACTTTAATGCCTAAAAACAGTGACAGTATAAGATCAGTCTTATTTATATGTCTTGGATACTTTAATGTGCGTGACTTGTTAAGTCGGCTTCATCGTTTCCTTCAGGCCCAGAGCAGGTTTAGTTGTCTGGCAGCTTTCGGAAATTTGGAAACTCTTGTCATCTTTTGGATGCAGTCCTGAAGGATGTGGCCATTAAAGGCTAACAGCACTTTCCTCAAACGATTCCATCATCACATGACAAAAGAGGACTGAGAGAGAGAGAAACGGTTCACAATGATTTTGTTTTAAGATCAAATACGAATTTAATTTCGATAAATGAAAAATCGACTTTGATTTTCTTTAACTTTCTTGTAATGTTTTGATAGAGTACATTTTGAGTTTATAATAGTAGTTGTAACAATAATAATAAAGGTTTGGTATACACTGCCCAATATCCAGTCAAATAAGAATTACAAAAAAGATTTAGGGATGTGTTGATAATAAAATCCTTGCTAAAATAAACTAAACATAATTATTTTGATGTTGTAAGTGTTATAAACTTTAATGTTAAGAATCCATATAGCTTTAAAAGTAAATATAGTTTTGATCAATGTCAAATCATAGTTGAGATATTTATGTGAATTTAGACATCTCAAAGTTATAATGTACAATATAAAACAAAATATTCAATACATAATTAAAATTCACTTTTAGGACCTACAAAAGAAGAAAAAACTTGAGTAAGTTTTAATAATATTGGCCAGTAAACTGTGTGTGTGTATAATACGAGAAATTTGTCTTCTCTCATTGTATGCATCCTTTGTCAAGAGGACGTTTTAGGGATTTCAGAGATCTTTGCACACTCTTGGCATTCTCTTGATGAGCTTCAAGAGGTAGTCACCTGAAATGGTCTTCAACAGTCTTGAAGGAGTTCCCCGAGAGATGCTTAGCACTTGTTGGCCCTTTTGCCTTCTGTCTGCGGTCCAGCTCACCCCTAAACCATCTCGATTGGGTTCAGGTCCGGTGAATGTGGAGGCCAGGTCATCTGGCGCAGCACCCCATCACTCTCCTTCTTGGTCAAATAGCCCTTGATGCCTTCAGTGTGACTCTACAATTTTCATAGTCATGAAAATAAAGAAAACTCTTTGAATGAGAAGGTGTGTCCAAACTTTTGGTCTGTACTGTGTGTATATATATATATATATATATATATATATATATATATATATATATATATGTTGTGACGAGTGGGGCGGGCCGAGAAATGTGGGAACAGAGCGAGGCCGGTGGAGTGATTGGAGATGAGCGACACCTGCTCGACCCACCGGTCTCGAGTCCCACGGAGGAGATGGAGGGATATAAAACCGGAGCGACGACAGTGAGGGACGAGAGAGGACCAGGACTGGGTTTTAGTTTTGTTTGGTTTTTATTTGTGCGCGTCAGTCGTCCGCGAGGGGCTGACGTGCGGTTTTGTCTTTATTTTGTCATTATTAAATCTGATTTGATTGTCTGCTGGTTCCCACCTCCTTCTTCCCATAGTTATGGAGTTTATATCGTTACACACACACACACACACACACACACACACACACACACACACACACATATATATATATATATATATATATATATATATATATACATATAGTAGATTGTGATCATTGGGTTTGGCAAGTCAAAGTGGGTTTGAAAAGTCAAAGTGACATCAAGTTGTGTTTGATTCCAGATTCTTATCCTTAGTTGCCTTTATCATAAATTATTCATTTGATTGTCTGTATTTGAAGATGACGCCATTAAATCAATCCAATAACTGATTTACGGTCGCATTTAACTGATGATGAGATTGACATAACTCTTGGCATGAATTCACATCTTATCCGCTTTCATCTAACTAACGCTTCGTTCTTCTCTCCTTTTAGGCCGCTGCTGGCATTCTGTGCTATGTTGGAGCCTACGTGTTCATCACGTATGATGACTATGACCATTTCTTTGAGGATGTGTACACCCTGATCCCAGCCGTTGTTATTATGGCAGTCGGAGCACTGTTGTTCATTATTGGACTCATTGGATGCTGCGCCACTATCCGAGAGAGCCGCTGCGGTCTTGCCACGGTTAGTGAACTGTTACGTTTCCAGCACTGCCTCATAGTGTTTCCAATAAATTAATGCTTTTATTCCGCAAGGATGCATTGAAATGAATCAAAAGTGACAGTAGAGACATTAATAATGTTACAATTTAAATGGAAAAAAGGATTATGGTTTGCACAAGAATATTATGCAGCACAACTATTTTCAGCATTGATAATAAACAAGTTGAGGCGATAAATAAATAGAAATAGATAGTTTATGATTGTGTATATATATCTTGCTCTGCTGAAACCAAATTTTCTTGCATCTCTCTTTTACAGTTTGTCATCATTCTCATGCTGGTATTTGTGACTGAGGTGGTTGTGGTGGTTCTCGGCTATATTTACAGAGCAAAGGTGAGTCCAGCATTAAAAGGAAGGCAATATTTGTAGTAGGGCTGGTCCGAATGTCATTTTTTGACCTCTGAAGCTTCGGTAGTAATCAACACACTTTGTGAGCCCTTTCAGTTGTGTGCAGAGGTGAACGAGGCAATGTAATACCAGCTTTGTATTGTACTGTGCTGCTGTATAGCAATGCTGTCTCCTCCTCCTATATAAAGAATGGATTTTGTGAAAGGTGGACTTCAAGGACATGAATTAATGGGGGGCAAAATGTATAAAATTTCCACTTAAAATTCACAATCTTGAGCAAAAGTGTTCCTTTATGAGTTTTATTATTATATAGTTAAACAGTATTACACAAGCGGGGGCACTTTGCTTCAGAAATCAGTTCAGGGAACAATTTAGTGACCCGGTCAGAAAGTGCTACATCCTTCCTTCCTTCCTTCCTGGATGAGCTGTTTGAATGAATGACTCTCACGTTAGGAATGTGACTTTCCACTTTGATTTTTAGTTTCATTTTTAGATATTTGATTTTATATTATTTTATAAGATTTGAAAAAAATTGCCCTATAAATGTTCTTGATATTAATTAAATGGGGCAGGTACTGACTTCTAATGGAAGGTTAATCTGTGTTTCTAGGTGGAAGACGAGGTCAATCATTCCATCCAGAGAGTGTATGATGAATACAACGGCACCAACACGGATGCTCCCAGCCGCGCTATTGACTATGTTCAGAGACAGGTGATCCTGCTTAATGAGATGTACAGAACGTTCTGTTATTGTATTGTTAATAAATTGATCCCAACCCTAATGAAACCACTATAATGTCTACGTCACAACTTGAAGCTCCATTGCTGCGGCATCACCAACTACTCAGACTGGAAGAACACGCCTTGGTTTAAGGAGTCTAGAAACAACAGTGTGCCACTGAGCTGCTGCAAACCCAACGTGAACAACTGCACCGGCTCCCTCTCCCGCCCCAGAGACCTCTATCCTGAGGTGAGAGATGTGCTGGTGTCTGTGAGTGTAGATGATGAAGACGAGGAAGACTGCGTGTGAGGTTAATGCATTTATTAAATCATCTTAGGGATGTGAAGCCCTGGTGGTGAAGAAACTGAAAGAGATCATGATGTACGTCATCTGGGCCGCTCTGACGTTTGCTGCAATTCAGGTATGTGATTCAGATTTGTTTCATCTGACGGATCAATTTTCTCCCGATTTTTATTTTTTAGTCTTGAAAATGCATAAATCAAGATTTCTCAAACGGGTGCTGCGTGATAAACGCGATCTAGCTTTTAAAGGCTGTGATTTAATGAAACACTGTATAGTCTGATGCACTGTGTCTCAGTGCTTCTCGGTTTACAGTAAATTCAGCCGACTTCATCTCAGCATGTGCTATTTAACATGCATTTGGGAATGCAGTGTGTGCTAGATTTAATTTATTTGAAAATTTGCATAAATATTTACTATATTTTAGTGACCAGAAAGTTACAGCATTTTATAATTTACCAAAATAAAAGCTTGAGAGTTTGAAGGTTTAAAGGTGAAGAATTTAAGACATTAAAAATAATGTAGAATAATGTAGAACTTTGTTTTTTCCTCCAGATGCTGGGAATGCTGTGTGCTTGTGTGGTGCTGTGTCGCGGAAGCCGAGACCCGGCCTACGAGCTCCTCATCACCGGAGGGACGTATGCATGAAAGAACCTAGCAGACAGACTTTCTCTTTTCATACACAAACACACACACACACATACCGGGCTCAGGTGGAATGCTGGATATGCCCTGATTTATCTCTGTTTCTACACACCTTACACAGGGCTTGCTCACACGTTGCACTGGTGATGGGTGAAACAAAGTGCATACTATTTATTTCTACAGTATGTGTCACTGAAAACGACTGCATTTTAATTTAAACCTTTGTTTTTCTCTCAAAGGCGTCCTGCCAGACTGCAAAATGGCAAAGAGCCAGATTTTAATCCCGCTGAGAGGACTTTAAAATCCTCAAGAAAAGTTAACATTTTCTCTTCCTTGTCTCTGTTATATGGAGAGGAAGATGCAGTTGTTGTATGGAATAATATGTGGAATGTATGCTTTCCTCATTTGTTAGTTTGCACTATGTGTATGGTTTAGTTATATATATATATTACAAATACCATGATGGTAAATGGTTGGGATGGGGAAGTGCTTTGATACGAGAGAATCTCTAAATACGAGAGTGTCACCCATCACCAGTCCACCGTTCAGTGGCAGTGTGAGAGACAGGTCTGGATTGACCACACAAGATTGCTTGGCATTGTGGGTCCAATCGTACAGCCAAATGTTCAAAATGGGGTTCACACACTCAGTGGATTTACATCGGTTTGCATGCAATGTGAAGAGGTTCGGGGGATGCTCTAGATGCGCTACCTATCATTTACTGACCTTTTTTTTTTTCATTGCATACAGTGTGAATATTACTAATCTAGTAATAGATATGAGTTTAAGTTAGTTTGGATAACATGTAGGTATGTTGAACAGGGTCAACAGTGTATTATTTTAAATGAATGTACATAGGGAGGAAACATGGTGAAATAAGATTGTAATATCGATCTTAAAATAAATGTTTCATAAGTTGACACCTGTTGTTGTTTCATTTAATTGGTGTGAATAATTTAGCCTAATATGCTCGCCAAGGCTGCTTCTTTTTGAACACCGTAATATTGAAATATTACAGTTTGGAATAACGGTCATTTTCAATATATTTTCATGTCATTTATTACTGTGATGATAAAAATACTATTTTAGCTGCCATTATTCAGTGATCCTTCAGAAATCAATCTAAAATGCTGATCTAATGATGCTTAAGACACTTCAGGAAACAGTTTTGCTGCTATATTTTTGTGGAAACCAAGATGCTTTTTTTATTAAAAAAGTTTTTTTTGTGACATCATAAATGTCTTTACTATCACTTTTGATCAATTTAATCTATTGAAAAAAAAAAACCTTGGAACAGTAGTGTATGTAATGTATAATATTAAAAATCACCTCAGTTTACATAACTTAAATCTTGGAAGACTATATAGTAAAATTTTCATTCATCACAGCACACCCTATTGTTGTTGACATGCTTACGAACATCAACTTTACCTTCTGATTCTCTGTCAATGACAAAAGTCCTCTTTTTTTCTTTTCTTTTTTTCCCTCTCTGAAGCTGTGTAATGTAACTTATATCATTCATGAGCGTTTTCCCACTATTGAGCTATTCCATAGTGCACACAAAACACATAAAGCTGCCTTGTCTGGGGTCTTTCTTCTGTCAGGCGGCCTAAACACTTGATAGCACAGAACAGGGTCAAAGCTCAGTCCTTTCCCAGGGAGGGGGATGTGTCCCATCTGCTTGCTAAGCAGCATACCATCACACATTATCTAGAGGGGGATGTTACCTCACTGTGTTTTTGGATCCCTTAATAACAGCACAACACCTGCAAGATCTAGTGACAGGTTATTAATAGTAGAAAGTTGAAATGCAATTAAATGCAGCTGTCATGTGGGTTTCCCCTCTATCATACTTACTGGAACTGAACAGGTCATTAAAGTACTGAAATAAGATCTGTGCAAAAGAGCAATGTGAAACCTTTTAACCAGATACCGGATTAAGAATTAGCATGGTTTGTGTACTGAAAGAAAATTCTTATAAAGAAAGTTACTATACTACCAACCTGCGATTGAAAATAACATCCCGATTCTGAGTTTATATCTTGCAGTTCTAGGTTTATGTAAATTAAAACGGATTTAGAATTGTGAGCTATGAACTGGCACTTGCAATTGTAAAAAAAAAAGAAAAAAGAAAAGAACAAAAAACTAAAATGCGAGATGAAGAAAACCAAGAATTATGAGGGATCAAAGGAATATCGAAAGGTAAACTCTAATTCGCAAGGGGTAAAAAAGCTGAGTTTATATTCTGAGGAAAAATATCAGAATTGCAAGAAAAACGAAATTCCATGGTCGGGAATGGGCCTCTGTAGAAGTCTTTAGTAATGGCTTCTGAGTCAGCTTTGCCATCACAGGAGTAAAATGCTGTTTAAAATGTATTAGAATTTAAAACTATTCTAATAACTTTAAGACTATTAGAATGTTTTTTTAATTGTAACATTTCACAATATTAGACTGAAATTTTAATCAAATACATACAGCTGAGACTTTCAACATCTTTTACAAAATCATACAGGTTTCAAACTATTGCATAAACGTGTATTTTAAGCTTCAAAATGTAACTGACAGTGTTTTCTAAACATTTATACGGAGAAATAGCCTAGAATTCCATTCAAATATGATAGAAAAAGATCAATACTGTGACTGAGAAACGCATGAGGAAGTTTATGGATTGGTCCTTGGCCTTTTGGAAACTTGAAACATGAAGACAAAGACAAAGAAGGTCATTGTGGTTAAACTTTAAAATGGTTGTCCCAGGTTAGTTTCTCTTAACCAACCGCCTTCCAGCGCTCTTGAAAAACAACCAGTGTTCAAACCATTATCCAACTTACATTCAGTCAACGGCAACATGATGCAATGATCATTACACAGCTTTTATTCTATGCAACACAAGTGATAAATGCAGAATGCTGAACTTAAGGCTCTATTCTAGATGCTATAATATTTACACTGATTAACATTCCAAAAAGTAAATAGAGATTACATTTTGTACTCTGTTTAAATATCTATGTACACTCAAATCTGTTTAGGCTGTGCATTGACATCGAGTAAACTAAATCCTGGCAAGTCCGTAGTGGCTACTCATCGTCTGTTATACATTCATAAGTTTTTCATTCATAATAAATAAATGTTTTTAATAAATATAAATCTCTATTGTGATAATCATGTATAATTAACAGTTTTCAATATACATATTAACCCGTTTTGATTCATTTACTACGTTCCATACAGATTTTCAGGATGGATGTGCTACTGCTTAAATGCATTTAAGCAAACTAATCTTTTGTAGGGAGTGCCCTTAATAACTCCGTTATTAGAGGGTGTGTTTAAGGAAGTTTGTGCTGGACTCTTAATTCATATCTTGGCCAAGTAGGAGCCTGGCACCAGCCCGGTCTGGCCATCTCTGTCCACCGTCCACCAGCCGTCTCCTCCCTGTTCCACCACGAGCAGCACTTCCCCCGCAGAGATGGAGAGCTCATCAGCGCCCTGCACACACATTTTTGCATAAACATTTTTGAATAAACATAGAAATGTTAATACGGACTTGTACTTTGGTGGCAAACTTTCTTAAAAATATAGTTAGAAATGTGGCCTTTAAAATATTCTGTATGTGCATCTTTAAAGTTATAGTCCATAGTGAATGCATATTCTAAGTATTCTCATGTTAAGTCATTTTGATCATTTTCAGGTTTTTTGGGGGGTTTGGATTTAATAAAACTGTTGTACCTGAGCCACATAGTCATACTGAGCCTGGAATGTGTCGCTTTGAGAGCCAGCGCTGTCTGAAGTCGCCTGTGGAAATCCAGGAATGGAGGCATACACTCCATCTGCAGTGTCCACTGAAAAAAGCAAAAAAGAAAATAGACCAGTGATATAATATATACTGTATAATATATATTATTGCTGTCAAATTATTAATCGCAAAAATAATTTTGTTTACACACACATGCACATATATAATTAATAAAAATATGTTACTTTTATACACAAAATACTTATATAATAAATATTTTTATATAATATAAATTATATTCATGTAAATATATACATGGAAATACTTTCAAAATATATACTGTATGTGTTTATTTATATATAGATAATAAATATACACAGAACACATATAATATGTAAAAAAAATTTTTGGGATGCAATTGGATGGATTTGTGGGGAAGTCGTGGCCTAGTGGTTAGAGACCATGACTCCTACCCTAGGGTTGTGGTTTCTAGTCTCAGGTCGACAATACCACGACTGAGGTGCCCTTGAGCAGGGCACCGAACCCCCAACTGCTCCCCGGGCACTGCATCGTAAATGTCTGCCCACTGCTCCGGGTGTGTGTTCACAGTGTGTGTGTGTTCACTGCTCTGTGTGTGTGCACTTTGGATGGGTTAAATGCAGAACATGAATTCTGAGTATGGGACACCATACTTGGCTGAATGTCACGTCACTTAAATAACAATGAATCATTTGTCAGCACTAATATATATTCTATATATATATATATATATATATATATAATATCTATATATATATATATATATATATATTCTATATATATTCATCTAAACCTAAACTTAAAAAATGTGAAATAAAAATAAAATGACTAAAAAAAAATAAAAAAAAAAGCTCTTAAAAAAAAATATATATATATTTTTTTTTTGTAATCTTAATTTTGACATTTACTATTTCATCATTTTAAAACTGTATATGTTAATACTGGACCTGAGCTGACATGATCTAACAATAAACAGTTGTTTTTATTAAGATACTGTAAGAAATTAATTGCGCCATTCATTTCAACACATTTAAAGGGAGCTTATTGTAAAATGTTACCAAATATAAAAAAATATAAAAACTAATTTAAAAAAAGCAGATAATAACATTACAAAAACAAAAATGATGGAAAACTGAAAATATGAAAATAAGAACTTATAAAAAAAATATATACATACTTTAATAGTATATAAATGATTTTCAAATAACACTAGTACTCAAATACGTTTTTGTTATTTTTAAGTGGTTACACTAGAGAAAATATTTATATACATATTGAATTAGTTTTTTTTTTGGCAATATAAAAATATATGAAAATAAAAAAAAGTTTAAGAGTGGGCTGAAGTGCCCTCTGGTGGTGGCATATATAACATAAATTGTGCAACTAAAACAATGGAGCCAACTGTAAGATGGCTAGAATTACAAATTTCAATGTGCAATTTTGAAAATGAGAGATGCGAGTGAAAATTGTTCATTATTGTAACAGGTACCTGATGGAGGTGCGGACGGCTGAACACATTCATTGATATTAGTCCTGGAGCCAACGGCATGATTGCCTTGCAAGAGATTTGAAAACCTTTCAAAACGGAAATAAATTACTGCATAAAACGTGGGAAAAAACTGCATTAAAAGACATTTTAGACATTTAACGCGAGGTCACAAGTCATCTTGATAAGAAATGTTTTCTAGATAAAGGAGAGATCAGATAATGTATTCACTGATAACCACTAAGCCATTAAACAACTGGTTTTCTCACTAGTGTATCACAGCTCAGCCTGCACGTCTGTTTGTGTGACACATCTCTGCTAGCAGCTTTAAGACTAATGCACCAGTATCTCTGATGGAACGCATGTTTAAAAAATAGCAGTATGGCTTACTGTTTTGTCAGCATGGCAAATATTGAACAGTTTTATAGATGAACAAACAAACCCAGCAGTGGAAAACACACCTCTTTATCACACCTCCTCCAAAGCGTGCGATGCCATTGCTGTCTGTTGTTGGCTCTCTTTCATAATAGTTTTCAAACACAATGGGCGCTGCGGACACAGACAGAAAGTTTAAGACACAGCAGCACGTTTCTCGAACGACATCCTCATCATCATCACATGATATGGTTATTGAACTACACCACCTCATGACGCCAATTTGTGATTTTTGACAAATTAAAGTGTCTTATGAAAAGCACCGACCTGCTGGAGTGGTGCCAGTGCTTTTCGTCTTGATGAAACTGTTGATGTCTTCCGTGATGTCACACAGCTCTAGCACACTCCTCACCTCATCATAACACTGCATAAAAATAAGCACTCATTTCAGAATATGGCAAGTGTTTTTTTCACAGTTAACACCAACATGTAAATTTCCACAAAACGTACTGGTATAAAAAATACAATAAAAATGTATAGCCTGAATGCAGTCGCTTTGGATAAAAGTTTCTGCTAAATGCACGAATATAAATGTAAGTTGAGATGCCACAGTTAAATAAAGTAAATAAATCATGTCATCACACTTCCCCATCTGATTCATCAAAGTAAATTAAGAACATTTATTTGTATTACAACTTCTCTAAAAATGGTGTTTTAATATGCAAATTAGGCTCTCATTTGCATTGCATTTCCAGAACAGGTTCAAAATTCTTGTTGACATACATTAGAGTAAAAGGTTTTAATGTTGAATATTTTGAATAGAAAAATGCATCTTAACATCTTTTTAGGAATTTTCTTTTTAATCAGGACAATTAAAAATCTAATGTAAAAATCTTCAAAATATAGATCAGTGTTATTTTAGTATAATTGAAATACTAATATAGTTAAATATTATATTATAGTATACTATTATAGTTTATTTGCAGTGTTTATTGTATATATTCCGTTTTCATATTTAGTTAAAGTCGTTTAGGTATAGTTGTTTTTATATATATATATATATATATATATATATATATATGTGTGTGTGTGTGTGTGTGTGTGTGTGTGTGTGTGTGTGTGTGTGTGTGTCTAGGTCTATTATTATTTCAGGTATACTTTTAGTTATTTTAGTCCAAGTTACACTAAATAAAAATAAGCAAATGTTGCTCGCTGAAATGACGTTTATAATAATTTTTTATATATAAAATATTTATAATTAAATTTATTATATACATAATATGTATATAAAAAATATATAAAACTAGAAAGTTTGGAGCTAATCATTATTTCTGGCAAATTTTTTTATATCAAACAGCCTTTATGAATATATTTTGTAGACTGAAATCTACAGATGCTAATAGATAAAACATCATAAAATAAACACTTAAACGTGTTAAATGTGAAAAAAAATTTGTTTCACTATTCTGAAAGATGACATGTTAAGACAGCAAAAACAAAATAAAAAAAAAATGGTTCTGCCTTTTAAAAAATGCAGAATTTCCTTATTTACACTCGATGTAATGTTATATGCTGTAACTATTATCAGTGTTATGTATAAAAAGCTTCATGAAGTAATACTGACCTCATCATCTTTGACACATTGCATGGAAAAGTGATTACAGTGGACCCAAATAGCGTTTCTCAAAATATTAATGCGGTCATCTTCCTGCTGCTGGAAAACCTGGAAATTCACAGAATTCAGAAAATAATTATTAATGCTTAATGATGGACAAACACACAAGGAAGTCAGCAGAATGACACAGGCTGAGCTCACTCACCATACAAGGCATTAAATACAGTAAATGGGGATTAGGTCAAGTCTTTGTCATACTGTTAGTGACACATAGGATGATCAGAATTTATGTTATGGATGTTCTTGTGGAAAAAAACTAAAAAATTGTGGTTTCTTTTAGAGTTGATTTTAGTGTATGTGGTTTGTGGGACATAGTGGGTAAGACCGAGAATAGGGAAGTTCATTTTTAGTGTTTTCTATGTGATTCACAGCTTCAGCAGAATGATAGAGCTATTTGTGAAGGCCAGCTAACAGATAGTTGAGTGTTTTTATACCTCACATGTGCACTCATGCGTGATCTCCCATTCCTGACGAATCTTATCCAGCTGCTCTATGTTTGACATGTACTGTTTCTCTGTGACACGGGAACAAACATCAGCCTTGTAGCATTCGCAGCATTTAGTATCTTGTTTGGAACTATTTGAATTGTGCATCCTCATCCTTACCAACATCACTGTTGTTTTTCTCTTTTCTTTTTTGGTTTGGATGTACTGTTAGCAAATCTTTGCATTGCAACCAAGAAGTGTGAAAACAAAGCATTTTTTTTATTCTCACCTGCATCCGTTGCTGCATCCCTGCACTGTTTTGCTTTGTTTTGTGTCTGTTGTGACATAGAGCACAAAATAGACTGAAATACATCTGTGATCTCAAATCTGTGGCTCATTCCAGGTCAAATCAACCAAATCTCAGAAACCTCGCTCAATGTTTTAACCTTGAAAATGATTTTTCCTGAAGCAAGAAGAATCTAAATAGTGATGAAAGACAAAATATTAAATGTCATGGATGAATATTTACAAAGTAATCCAGTATTTTGTAGTGGACAATTTTTGTCTAAGATTTACAAAATAACAGAGGGGTAAAAATGACCATAGAAAGCTGGCAACATAATCATCCATTTATTTTAACAAAGAGATTGGTAGGTCTTAAAAAAAAAAAAATTCTCAAAGTCTGCATTAGTGTAACTCAAAAATCTTAGAGACATCTTAATATCCTTTTAGATTTCTGTTAATATCAAACTTTTCTTTTTGATATTTTAAAGGGGTGGTTTGAGCATAAACAACATCTGCAAAGTTATGAAGCTGAAAGTTCAATGCAAACGGAGATATTGTCTTTTAAAATTCTGGCAGCTTAAGGTCTACAAAAAAAGGCTGGTAGGGACTACAACAAGTTAACTTCCTGGGTTGGTGACATCACAAACCCAGATCAACCCTGCCCTCGGGAAAAGGCAGCAAAGGGGGCGAGGCCATGCTGTGCTGCTTTAGAGAAGAGGAAGAGAAAACTAGGTGCATGTAAAAATCTGTTCTGCACCCCATAAACACAATCTAGCCTAGAAAAACAACACTTAACGACCCCTTTATTTTTTAAGGCCCTATATGGTTCAATTCCAGAGCTGAAACTTGACCATTTCTGCTTCTCGTAATCTGGCTCTGGATCTCGGGTGAATTTTGGCTCTTTGACCCTCTCCTCTACAAACCAGTGGACAACTCAGTAAATATTCATCCATGACATATCATATTTTTGCATTCTACTTTAATTATTTTTACATTTAATCATTTTGCAGGTGCTTTTATCCAATGCGACTTACAAATGAGAACAATAGAAGCAATCAGACCAACGAGAGAACAACAACATTTATGTACTTCTTCAAAATTAAAATATATTTTTTTAGGCAGGCATGAGTTAACACGGAATGACCCCAGTTAAACTGTTAATTAAAAAAGACATGGCATCAAACTAGATCAGTAGCATTTTTACCAAAATTTCAAATGAAAATAAAAATCATAAATTAAGTAGAATCATACTACCGTTCACAATTTGGGGGTCATTATTGTTTTTTTTTTTTTTTATAAAGTCTCTTAGACTCACCAAGGCTGCAAATTTTAAAAAATTGCTAAAGACAGTAATTTTGTGAAATATTATTTCAATTTTAAGGTTTACATTTTTCATATATATAAATTGGTTTGAAAAATATATCTCCTCCTAGACTTTTAAAGCTAGAACCACCAAACTATCTAAACCACCTAAAATCCCATAGACATTCATTGAGGGGGTGAATACTTTTATACAATTAGACTCATGATGTATTTATCCTGTCTACTGCCATAGCAAATCTTAAAAAAACTCCCTTCTGGAAATACATCTGAAACCAGCCTAAGTTGATTGGTTGCTTTGGCTGGTCTCCCAGCAGGTTTTTGGCCACTGTTTTATCAGGTGGTCACGATGGTCTTAGCTTTTTTTTTTTTTTTTTACTGAATCAACTGGTTTTAGCTGGATTAACATAGAAACATGCCCACAACATGCTAGTAACTTGCTAATCATGCTAGCAACATGCTAGTCTTTTGCTGATCATGCTTAAAAATATGCTAGCGACATGCTAGTTACATGCTAATAATGCTAATGACATGCTAGTCACTTTGGTAGTCATGCTAGCAACATGCTAATCACTTGCTAATAATCCTAACAACATGTCAGTTACTTGCTAATAATGCTAGCAACATGCTAGTAACTTACTAATCATGTTAGCAACCTGCTAGAAACAAACAAAATGCTAGTTACTTTTTAAATCATACCAACAAAATTCTAGTCATTTGCTAATCATATGGCAACATGCTAGTCACTTATGCTAACAACATACTAGTCACTTGTTAACCATGATAAAACATGATAGTCACTTGTTAATCATGTTAATAACATGTTAACGACATTCTAATCACTTGTAATCATGTTAACAAAATGCTAACAACATGCTAGTCACTTGTTAATAATGTTAGCAACATGTTAGAAACTTGTTAACGACATGCTAGTCCCTGTTTAATCATGTTAATAACATGCTAACAACATTGTAATCACTTGTAATCATGTTAACAAAATGTTTACAACATGCTAGTCCCTAGTTAATCCTGCTAACAACATGCTAATCACTTGGTAATCATGCTGGAAACATGCTAGCAGCATGCTAGTAATTTTTTATCATTCTTATGACATGCTCACAACTTGGTAGCCATGCTAGCAAAATTCTAGTAATTTGCTATTATTAACATGCAAGTTACTATTATTAACATGTAAGTATCATGCTAGCAACATGCTAGTAACATACTAATCATGTAAGCAACATGCTAGAAACATATAAACAACATGCTAGTTACTTGTTAATCATGCTAAAATATGCTAGTCACTTGCTAACCATTCTGGAAACATGCTATCGGCATTCTAGTAACTTGCTAATAATGTTGGAAACTTGCAACATGCTAGTCACTTGCTAATCATGCTAACAACATGTCAGTTACTTGTTAATCATGCTAGCAACATTCTAATAACTTACTAATCATGTTAGCAACATGAAAACGACATGCTAGTCACTTGTTAATCATGCTAAAAACATGCTAGAAACATGTTAATGACATGCCACTTGTTAATCATGATAGCAACATGCTAGTCACTTGCTAATCATGCTGGAAACATGCTAGCGACATGCTAGTAACTTTTTTATCATGCTAATGACATGCTAGTAACTTGGTAGTCATGCTACCAACATACTAGTCACTTGCTAATCATTCTAACAACATGCTAGTGACATCCTAGTCACTTGATAATCATGATAACAACATGTTAGAAACATGCTAATGACATGCTAGTCACTTGTTAATCATCTAGCCAAGATGTAACAAACGCCATAAGCCATTTCTAGAGTTTTGGGAGTAAGAAAATTCCTGATTTTAAACCACAGAAAAAGTTGACAAGTTGACAAGAACACCTAGGTTCCACACCTGTGAAGATCTAAAATCAGATAAACTGTCCAAATTAGGGCATATATACTGAGAATTCTCATTAAAAACAAAAACAACTACTTCCGTCTTGTCTTCATTTAGGAAGAGGAAGATGTCTTCATTTTTGGGTGAGTCATGCTTTAACCTCTTCTAAGCATTGCTGAAGAGAGGTAATTGCTTCGGAATGGTTTCTTTTGATTGGTAGATGGATTTGAGTATAGTCTGCATAGAAATGAGACACCATGTTTCCTAAAAATAGAGCCCAGAGGTAGCATATAGAGAGAAAATAGAGAAGAGGATAAGATAGAGTCTTCTCTAGAGGGGAAGAGGTAAAATTACCCAACTTCACTTAAAACTTTCTGTCAGACAGGTATGACTGAAACCAATTAAGAAATGTAGCAGCAACACGCTAGTTTATATTTTCTTATCTATTTATCTATCTATTTTTCTGCTTCAAATTAGTTAAAAATGAAAACCCTAAAACTTCAAGCTTTTAAAACTATTTCAAACTTTCTGGCTAGGCTTTTTCAAGCCAACTTAAAGTTTGCCTCGAAACCTTCTAGTTTAAAATATAGTTTATTCTTGTGATGCAAAGCTACATTTTTAGCAATTTTTCTGATTTTTTTTAACTGCACAGTTTTTCTGTTTTTCAATATTCTTTGAATATTCTTTCTTAGAAAGTTCAGAACAGCAAAATATGCTTTATTTGAAATATAGATTTTGTTACATTGTGCTTCTGTGTTCATATTTGATCAATTCAATGCATCCTTGCTAAATAAAAGTATTTATTTAAAATAAAAATAAAAATATAAATATATAAACTCACTGACCCCAAACAGACCTTGAACGGTAGTGTATGTTGTATGCAATACATTTTTTAACACAACCACACAAATTCCACCCATAATAATCCACATTTTACCTTTTCAGATTGTTTAGGGGTTACAGTGGGTGTACTGTTGAGCTTTTCAGCAGCCAGTTCAGCTTCATCCGCCTCTTTACACCTCTGTTCATACATCCTTTTAGACTGGGAAATGCAGGAAGATACAGGGTTATGCCAGTGCTCAAGAAGTGAGTGATGGTCAAATGAGCCATAAATCACTAACAAATGTTTACTAAAATTTTAATTAATATGAAGGAAACTTCCCTCCGTCATGTGTTGGTTTCAGTTTAGTTCCTGTCTGTCCTCATTTGCTTATTTCCTGTTCTCAATAGTTAATCTTCATTCATTTAGATCACCTGTCTACCCTTCGTTATCTGCCCTATTTGAGTTCGAGCCCGGTCTGTTCTCCCTTGTTATATTGTAATGGTCAAAGTGGTTTATGTTTATTAAAATACTTTTTGTCACATTTCCTAAAACCACATACCGCCTGACACCGTCATCTTTAAACTTGATTCTAACCTTAGTTTGCACTCTTCATGAAATCATGAAAAACCACCAAAGAAAAGTGTGATTAAATCGACCTTAATCTAATCTACCTGAAAATTATTACTTTTTGACTCGCTCACCCAAAGATAAACATATTCAAATGCAATCCAAATTAATGCATTCAAATGAATCAGCATCCAAGAACATGGGTGGTGAAACCCAACCACTTTAACAGCTTTCTAATCTTTGCTTGAGAAAAATTAACTGTCTACCCCGTAGAAAGTCTATGTTATAAACAATGAACTTCACTTTAATTTTCATTACATTTACTATAATACTTTCTTATTTAAAATATATTTCACTACAGGGACCGTCCCATTAACAACCTAGTGTTCTTCTGGTAGCTCATTAACAATGCGTGCTGAGGTTTGGACTAACTTCCTGTAATTTAGTCATGATCATAACCCTCATCTCACCACAAATCACACAAATACCTTCACAGTTCCTGACTGAACCAATCGGATTCCCTTTCATGCTTTTGTTAATCAAATCAGAATGTTTACGATAATACTAAGCAACTTCGTCTTTAAATGTCAACTCGCCTCAGGAGTGTGTGCCTTTGCTTCCTGAATTTGTAAAAAGACACATAATTTCTTGACACTATATATGAGGAAGAGAGAAAACCTAAGATTGAGAAAACAGAGCCCATGTCAGTCGGAGTGAAAAGAAGTTTGCGGGCTAGAAAGAAATATACTTCTAGTAGAGAAGTGAGACTTCCTGAGATGGCAGTTACAACATCTCAAAGTCCCATCCCCCTCCCCGGCCTGCACATTCGCTGCAGAGGTTAGCGTATGCACTGATGATTTAAATCACTCTCATTTCATCTTTCCTCTTCCTGATATTCTGCTTTCAGTCTCTATTAGGCAAATACAGGATGAACCGAGTAGCCTACAAAACTGAAGTGACTGATGCCAATAAAAAAATTAGACTTACCTCCATGGTTTTCTTATATAATGACACTTTGATCTTCTGAACCTTTTCCATGACCCCTTCAAACTGCAAAAAGTGAACACTTTTCAAGTCTTGTACACCTTTTTTTTAAATAAGCATGGGTGCATATGTGTCAAAAGTGTAAAAGGTACTAATATGCAAACTATTATGTAAGTTTAAAGTAGCCTACTAATATAACTTGAAGATACTAATATACCATTTAGGGCTAAGGTCCAAAGAAGCCTTTAGCTTTTTTTTCTCACAGTGTATCGAGAAGCATCTTGGTTTGGAGACATACAGTACAGTACTTGACAAAGAATAACCAATGAGCATGTGGTTTGTGGTACTGCAAATTTAGATGAGTTAGAGCATCACACGCCATTTCACCTTTTTCCGCTGCTCCTTTTGTCGCTCTCTGAACTGCTCCATTCGTTTCGCCTCTTCTCGTAACATCCCAGAGAGCTGAATGTGCAAATTTCCAATGTTCTCCATTTCTAGGTGAGAAAACAGCATATCCATCAGCTATCTTGAAGGTATGGGGTTAGTTAGCAGATGTAACTGGTGGAGTTTATTTTTAAAAAAAAAATTGTATTCCATGTGACACTTGGCAAATGAAGCTCATCAACAAATTATGATTTGAAGTGTTACTTACGGGCTTTTAGCTGGTCAAACGATGCCTTCAAAGTGCTACAAGACCAAAGCAATAATAATAAAACCAAATTTGATATGGTCATAAACCTTTATTTGTATGCAAAGTATTAAAACCTCAAGCCGAATGAATATATTTAATAATACATACAATATTTTCTTACCCAATTTCACTTTGCCCTCCTGTCTTGCGTACAATAGTAATTAATTCCTTGCCGTACCTTTCCTCTGCCATCGCTCTAGGAGTCGAAAACGGCATTGTTATCTTATCCAATACATTAATGCATTTAGCAAACACTTTTATCCAAAGTGACTTGTGTATTCAAGCTATACACTTTTTTGTTACCAGTATGTGTGTTCTATGGGAACTTAACCCATGACCTTTTGCACTGCTAACACAACGCTCTACCAATTAGTCACAGGAACATACAGCGCAATATTTTTAACCAATGCTAAACAGTGTTTCTTGTAGAAATAATTTTCAGTTGTTACCTCATTTTTAAGAGCTCCTCCACATCCTTGCAAGCCCGCCGCCCATCACATAGCTTCTGGATAAGAGTCTCGTACCCAGCGTTACTGGTGAAATCTGTGCCCTGGAACCAGAGGATTAAATTATATTTCTCCAGTAACATAAACCCTAACAGGGTTGTTTATTATAACATAATCATTTTGAAAAAGAGCAAAAGCGATTCCGTTTCGATATACTCTCTCTCTGTAGTATTTCTAGCATGTGAGGCTGTGCATCTCTGTTTTAATCCTGAATCCATGGGAATTTCTTTCTACTTGTAGCACTGTATTCATCAAAATTAGGGCTTATTTGACTAAGTTGGAGTCTATGCAAAAAAAAAAAAAAAAAAAAATGGTACCAGACTGAGTTGGTTAAACAGTTTAATCATTTACTGTGACCATTTACATGGAACGCTACGGAATATAAACATATATGAATGGAATATTCATAATATTAACATGTAATGCTACGGAAAACAGATCCCTCATTTATATTTACTTCATTTTACCTTTGCATCAGAAAGGAAACAGTAGTACTATTTCTTTTTTTTACACAACTAAAGCATATATTTTACATGCACTAGCATGGTTTGATAGGCAAATCAACCCAGAAGTTGCTTTGTAGATAGATGCTCTGACAACTCAAGATCAAAGCTAAAAAAGAGGGTAGAGCGGGCACACAGTCAAACGCTCAACAGGAAGCCAACAGATCATCTCCATGACACAATATCAGGATGTATAAATATAAACACTAAACCCCCAAAGAGAAGTATTTTTTAAAGGCAGCCACAAAAAATCATATTCTTAAAAATCATTCTTAGTTTGAGAGACCCTTAATGTTTCATTAAATCATTTCAATGATTTCTATCTCAGTCCCTTATTGTCAGTACAAATCTAAACCAACATTGAACTAAAGAGCATCAAATAAAAAAAACGTGAACAATTGCAG
Source organism: Carassius auratus (assembly GCF_003368295.1). Classification (NCBI taxonomy): domain Eukaryota; kingdom Metazoa; phylum Chordata; class Actinopteri; order Cypriniformes; family Cyprinidae; genus Carassius; species Carassius auratus. The sequence continues at coordinate 9,318,242 of NC_039285.1, forward strand.
ATTATAGCATAATTTCTTATTCGTGATACAAATGGACGAGAATGACAGTGCACAAAAAATACTTCAGATTTACTAAGTGGTCCAATTCCTTACTTTCTGTTCTTTTAAAGCGCACGGCAATGTGATGCTGGTGTATTATTGGAAGTTAGACTTTAATAATCTGTGCTGTCAATCATATGCAATCCTGTTAACCTCAGGCACGTCAGCCCTAACAGACAACAACGCTCAATCTAATGTCAAAGTAGCTCAACCCGTTTACTCACCCAAAAAGAATCTTTGAATTGTAGCGGTGTCATTTCAACTGCTGTTTAGGAATGTCGCAAGCACACAGAAGGAAACGAAATCGTAATGAAGAAAAAAGAAAGCAAGAACTGACAATACCATACGCAGGAAACCACTGTTTCACAGAACGTCCGTGGTGCTCAGGTTTGACTGAGATAAGGAAGCTCTCCCCCCATTGACCACAGAGAGCCTGCCCAACAGATAGTACGCATACATTTGAATACTAGATAGGATGGAAAATCTCAAACAGTGGGCTTTTGTAAAATATAAAGAGTCAGTCTTTAGGTGTCGAAGAGGTTTTGAGCAAAGAAAGCCATAGGAATCTAAGCAGAGATCAGATAAGTTGTTACTTCATATCTTCAGAAAAAGCGAAGCAGTAGCAGTTAAATCAAGATACAGACCTATTGATTTGACTATCTATTGACTCCAAGCAATAGCACAGCAATTGAAAGTGATAACTACTGATTTTATATAGAGGAGCAAAAGAAAAGTGCGTCTTATACAGCTTAGTTCAGACAAAAGGCAATGTCACAATAGCTCAAGTCTATTTCACTGAATTATATTTGCTGAATGAAACCCAAACCTACTTGTTTCTTACTAATTTTGGGATGCTGATTTAAAAAATTGCGCCTGTTTTGCTCTAGCATGTCACTCTTCCTCATAAAATATATGCTTTACATAGCATTTTTGCTTTCAACAACCATTTGTGAAATTTGACAAGGTGAAGTAGTCTTGTGTTATCCTTTAATCACAAGAAAAACTGCCATTAAACATGAATCCTATCTTCCTCTGAGCCAGGTTACTACCGTTTGTTCAGTTCTCAGCCGATTTTTTACATGTATGAAGGTATTTTTACGCCTAATTGTTATTTCAAAGATACAGTTATGGCCAGTTTATGAGTTTTACCACATCCAAACAGATTTTATGGAAAAAAGCTTATTTATCTATAAGCTTGTATTATGAAATTTTGTTTTTGAGTATTTGAACACATTTTTCCACTCCTTTGCAGACTGTAAGTTAAATTATACATTTTGATTACTTTATTGTCAAAACAAGATTTGACTGCTTATGTTATTTCCATATGTGCATTAAAACTGAATATATGCCTTTGCTTCCTTGTGGGGGGGGAGGGGGGGGGGACTGTACATGATGGAACATTTTATTTATATTTTTGAACTCTGCATCATTACATTATTTTTATGGTAAACTGTATTTGCAAATCAAGATGCATGGGCTGTGTGATATTAGTGTACCAATTACATGTCATCTAATAAAAATTAATTTGTAAAAAAAAAAATAGTATTTTTTCTTTGTGGTAACTTAAGAACCATTTATAACAGTTTTCAACTATTACAATTCATCATGTGGCACATGAAGCTGTCTGCCGTAATCGGTCACTTCACTGTTCATGAAAGTGTCTTGGTTTTTTAAAATCTCCGTCTCCGAGAGCCTTCCGTCACCATCTTGGTCCATTTCCTTGATCAGATGAATAGCCTGTTCAACATTCAAGTAAACACAAATATTTAGAACAACTTGTTAAAGATGTAAAGAACATATTAGAGGATGAACGGCACATTGACTGACTTCTTCTCGTGCTGAACCATAGGTGTTGGGAGCGACCCAGCGGAGCTGTTCATCTCTGTTGAGTTTACCATCCTTATCCTGGTCATAGAGATCTTTAAAACGCACCGTTTCCTCAACCTCCCACTGCAAGGGCTCTTCCTGCTCTTAAATACAGACAAGCAAACTTATGTTTCTGATAATAATTTACCACTCTCCTGGAAAATCTAGATTCTAACATCTCTCATAAATCTGTATAGCCAAACTGAATGACATGAGGACGCACGATATATTGGCACCATTTTGCTTATGGCCTGCTATTAGAGATTTCTGAATGCATCAGTATTGGTCACTAGTTAATTGTATATATTTATTTCCCCTATTAAATTCTACAAAAATGCAAATAATTTAATAAAACTGTTAAATGTTATGTTTAGCAAACCTCAAAATTAACATTAATTTTTCATACTGGGCATTAAAATATGACCAACTATTTAATATATCGCCAACTATTTAAAATGAGTGATTGTCATTATTCAGACAATATAGTGTAGAAATGTAATTTCAGCCATTTATTGGTTGCTGGAATTTTCTTTTTAAATAATCACTGATGTATTGACAAAATATATTGTTATTAATCCAAACGTAGTTATACCATTTGCTCTGAGATCTCCAATGAATTCACTCAAGCTGATGAATCCATCTTTATCCAAGTCATATTCAGAAAGCACGTCTTCAATGGCAAAATCCTAGAAGCACAAAGCGCATAGCTAACATGAATGTTTAATCTCTAATCACATTTATAATTTATTGCAGCCTCCTTTTATACTTACAGCCATGTGATCCACCTCAGACGGATGAGTAAATGCAAGGAACTCAGTTAAGTTCAGGCCAGCTGAGCCATCCATATCGGCAAAGTCAAAACGTCTTTTTTCCTTTGCATGGAGCTGTGAGTGGATAAAACTATTTCGTTTTCAATCACGCAAGACCTTTCTTTGCTGTTCCACAATATGAAATGTTAATAATAAAGTATGCATCATACAAATCTGAGAGACTCATCCTCGGGGTCATCAAGAACAGCATCTACATCAACTTCCACAGTATGACCATGCAAGACCATATTGTATTCGTCCCAAGATACCAGACCATCATTGTTGGAGTCAAACTCAGGGAAGCGTTCCTCAGCATCCTCCAGTGCATATCTCCTGTACACCCTCTGTATCCATAATGTGATTTCCTCTAGAAGCAACAGATAATGTATTTTAATTCTAGCAATGACTAGAGTTCAAAAGTTTGGGGTCAGTATTATTTTTTACAAAGAAATAAACACTTTTATTCAGCAAGGACACATTAAAGACATTAAAGACGTTTACAATGTTACATAATATTTATATTCCAAATAACATATTCTTTGTAGTTTATAGTTTATAGTCATTAAAGAATCTTGGAAAAATGCATCATGGTTTCCACAAACATATTACCCTGCTTTCAACACTGATAATAATAAGAAATGTTTCTTGAGCAGCAAATCAGCATATTAGAGTGATTTCTGAAGGATCACGTGACACTGAAGACTGGAGTAATGATGCTGAAAATTCAGCTTTGCCATCATAGGAATGAATTACAGTTTACAATACATTAAAATAGAAAACAGTAATTTTACTATGTAAAATAATTTCACAACATAGCGGTTTTCACTGTATTTTTTATCAAAAAATGCAGCCTTGGGGAGCGTTAGACTTTTTTCAAAATATTAAAACAATCTTACTGACCCCAAACTCCTGAATTGTATTTTAGACAAATCTCATGTGTACATGATAATATAGCTGTTATTTAAATCAGAGCTGACCTGGAGTAAGGTATTTATCAGAGTTGGTGTCAATCTTCTTCACTATCTCTACCAGTCGCTTTCGCTGCTCAGATGGGCTGAGTTTCTGTATTTCATCTTTGTCCTGAAAAACAATGATAGTTAGTTGGTCAACCGAAACGAGATAAATAACTGTTACTAAGAACCATAGTGCTGATACCTTAGAGCCAAGGAACACATTTGCATTGTGTTCATGGTTATGCTTGCCTAAATGATCCTCTTGGATGATCTGGTTTCCAGTTACTCCTGATGTACAACAAACCATCAGCAACAGGAGAGTTGTGCATCTAATCTCTAAACCAGATAAACACACAAATACAAACAGATCAGGCCCCATCATTGACGAAGAAGATGGTCGTAAGTGCCCTCTTGTGATAGGATGGGCTACACGTTTCCATGTCCAAGCATCTTGCATCTTACAATACTCATGGTAAGGAAAGAGTAACAAAGTGCGTTCAAATTATTCCAGAAACTTAATTTAAATTTAAATGAAATTAAAAATATATATACATAACGCATACAGTGTCTAATTTTGTGGTATGATGAATGTCTGATATTGTGGGAAACATTTTAGTTCGCCTGTCGCTAACTGCGAAGTATGTTTACTTTTTAAATAAGACACTACAATACGTCGATACATGCAAATTCATGTCAAAATTAACACTCTGTTGTGTTTTTATTTGAGGCAGCCATAAGGAGAATTTACCGTACGCATTTAAGAAACAAAGCACTTACTTCTGAAAGGCTGACAGCTAAAGTTTTGAGCTGAATCTGTTGCCATGGTGCACTCCAGTCAGCTGGACTCTCTTCTTCTTCGTTTGTGTTTAATGGCGGATGGCAAACCAGCTTAAGGTGCATTTCCGCCACCTGCTGGGATGGAGTGTGATGCCGCGATTAAAGAATATATTATATGCTTAAAAAAAACTAAATTGCACAAATCAACTCTGTATATCTTAAATGTTTTAGAAGAATCATAAACCCTAAACTGTTTCTGTGCATTCTGAAATATATTCATCATCTGGACTCTCACTCACCGTTATATTCTTGTACGGACAACTGATGTGTTACTGCCACCTGGAGGACTGTAGGAGTCTCAGTGTCTTTCAAGAACGTCTAAAACAAATTGAATACATGAACATATAGAATACATGACCAAATTGAATCAAAGTTTAAATATTAAACTCAACATCTATATTTTTTATTACATTAAGCATATATATAGCACAAGGAGTCTGACAGCAGCCAGTTCTCCACACAGACATCTGATCTCACCATCATCCAGTCTGTCTGGGATTACATGAAAAAACAACTAAATAATAAATCCAACTAGATCTAGATAAACAGTGGCAATGTCTTCAAGACACTTGAAGAAACCTTACTGCTAAGCTACAGTACTGTGAAAAGTTTTAGTCACTTGTGTAAAAATGCTGTAAAGTGAGGTTGATTTAAAAAATGATGTCATAAAAATATTTTATTTATTTATTTATTATTATATCAGGACAAATTCACAGTATGCGCAGGCAATTTCTATAGGTTTTAGAATGGACCCAGAAACATCCTAAAGAAACATCCAGCAAACACAAGTAAAAAATCGTGCAGGATTTTATAATTCCTGCAGGGCTGCTGTGCAACTCATGCAGATATTAGTAGTTTTCTTGCAGGAGTTATTTCCTGTAATTGGAAAGAAAGAAGTTTTTGGAATCTATAGGATTAGGCTGGAGAACATTTCATGGTACTATTTTTGATATAACAGGCACTGGCTGTTGGCAGCAATAAAAAATGAGTCCTGTAATATATTCAGGACTGCTCAGAAAGGTCCTTGCTGCTCCACATATAGATTCACTGCTGTGGATATATTTCTCTTCACAGTATCAACAACACAAAAACGCAAATTATTCATAATTAGACTTCTAGAAGCAACTCTAGGGGGAAACCTATCTAAATCAATATTTAAAACCATATTGAAATACCCATCTAAAATAAGAACAGCACTGGGGTATTTATTTAACCAGTATACTGTATCTCAAGAGATGACAGAAATCTTTGTGACAGTAAAAATGACCTTATCTGAAGTTAGTAACTAAATTTTATAACTTAAATACAATAAATCTCTCGGAAGGGACGGGCTTAACGCAGAGTTCTGTAAACAGTTCTCTAAAGAACTTTCTCCTTATTTATTCCTTATTTACAGAATGAGGCTCTCCCCCCGACTCTCACTCAAGGCTTAATTACTTTAATTCCAACACCTAATAAAAATTCACTTTAATTTAAAATTGGCATCCAATTTCTCTGCTTAACAATGATTATAAAATTTAAGCTATTATGTTTGCTAAAAGACTTAAGTCTGTATTGGGTTCTGTTATGACACATAATCTATGATACATAAACCTCACTATCTGAATTCGTCACCCGTATGGATCAACAGCAGGAGAGCATCGTTAACACTGGACGCGCAGTCCAAGCGCTGGTGATGCAGATGTCCGAGCTCACCCAGCAAATCCAACAGCTAACCACTCCCGCTGTGCTGCCCTCACCGTCTGTTCCCCGACATTTTCTACTCTCCTGCCCAGTAAAAGAGCAGGCCCGGTAGTAAACTTGAGGCTACTATCGGATGGGATCTCCGCCAGGAAGTCCTCATCATCCAGACTGAGATGGGCCAACAACACGCACACCTGTCAAGCCCTTCTGGACTCCGGAGCTGAGGGTAATTTCATGGACACCACTCTCACACAACAGTTGAAACTCCCCATCACTTCTCTCTTGCACCAGATCTCCATCAGGGCTCTCAACGGCCAAGAACTTCCCAACATCACCTTCACCACTGGACCCATAACTCTCCTCACATCTGGAAATCACACTGAGACCATTACCTTCCTCCTTCTGGACTCCCCTGTGGCACCCATTGTCCTAGTTCACCCTTGGCTCACCAAGCACAATCCATGAGTGGTTCTGTTTTTCAGGAGAAGGCAGCAGTTTTGTCAAACTTGCCCGCAGAGTATCTGGACCTAAAGGAGGTGTCAAGTCTTCCTCTGCATCATCCCTATGACTGTGCCATAGAGTTAGTCCCAGGTAAGTCCCTGTCTAAAGGCAAGCTTTACTCTCCTTCTATTCCTGAGAGGGAGGCCATGGAGAAATATGTTTCTGATTTTCTAGCATGGGGGTTCGTCTGCCATTCCTCTTCTCCAGCGGGGGCAGGATTCTTTTTTGTTGGTAAGAAGAATAGTTCTCTGTGACCTTGTATTGATTACCGAGAGCTGAACAACATGACGGTGAAGAATACTTATCTGTTGCCATTGATGTCTTCAGCCTTCGAGAGGTTACAGGAAGCATCCATCTTCACAAAATTGGATTTACGTAACGCTTATCATTTGGTCCGCATCAGGAAGGGGGATGAATGGAAAACCGCCTTTAACACCCACAGAGTGCACTTTGAAAACTTGGTTATACTGTTCAGGCTTTCCAACTCTTCAGGGGTTTTTCAAGCACTCACACAAAGATCAGTTCATGTATGTTTACCTGGATGACATATTGATTTTTTTCCTAGTCTCTCCATGAACACGTGCAACACGTCAGGTGAGGTTGCTAGAGAATGGGCTTTTTGTCAAGGCAGAGAAATGTGTTTTTCATGCACAGTCTGTTTCTTTCCTAGGTTACATCGTCTCGTCTGAGGGAATACATATGGATCCTGACAAAGTTAAGACTGTGATAGATTGGCCAAGTCCAGATTCCTGTAAGGCCCTACAGCGGTTTCTGGGGTTTGCCAATTTCTATCGACGTTTTATTTGCAACTTCAGCCGGGTTCCAAGAACATCAAACCAGATTCTTTGTCATGTATTTTTGATCCATCCGAAAGGCCGGTGACTCCAGAGTGTATTTTACCTGAGAAATTAGTTATATAATTAAAATAACAAAAACTACAACTTTATTCAGGATATTGGAGACGCGAACCATTTCAAACGATTCAGTTCGATTTGGTGAACTGGATCAAGAAGAACCGGTTAAATTGAATGATTCGTTCGCAAACCACATATCACTAAACTGCAGTATTGTAAACGCGCTCACAACAGACCCGGAAGAGAAGTCAATGCTGAATAAAGTCGTAGTTTATGTTATTTTTGGACCAAAATGTATTTTTGATGCTTCAAAAAATTCTAACCGACCCTCTGATGTCACATGGACTACTTTGATGATGTTTTTATTACCTTTCTAACCATGGACAGTAGACCGTACATACATTTTCAATGGAGGGACAGAAAGCTCTCAGACTAAATCTAAAATATCTTAAACTGTGTTCTGAAGATGAACGGAGGTCTCACGGGTTTGGAAGGACATGAGGGTGAGTCATTAATTACATAATTTTCTTTTTTGGGTGAACTAACCCTTTAATTCAGCACACGCACGCTGTTCGGTGCATACAGTGTGCATGCAGAAAGCAATTTTTCAAATTTGAAAAAACTGAAACATTGTTTAATTTGTTTATTTGTGCTATTTGCACAATTTCAAACAGGGCCCACCTGTAAAACCTGCACCGGAGCTTATATGACCCCAACTACGGCGCTGTACACTGATCGGTCTGCTACAAGTCGAACACACAGCTGCTGCGGCTGCTGCTGCTGCCAACTTATGACAATAGATTTTATTTAATTTTATTTTCAAGATAGGTAGTCTGTCATCGATGACAGAAGCTCATTGGAAAAGAATGAAAAATTCCCTTCATTTTGTTTGTGCTAATAAATGCTGCTGCCTGCCAGCTGCAATCACCAATAAAACCTTGTTCCATGCTTTTTTTTCCCATATTGTCATAAATATAATTATCGCAAATATTCTTAGAATATTGTGATATAATTTTGAGGCTATATTGCCCACCCCTAACTTTAATGCAAGACATAAACAGCAAGGACAGTTAAGCTGAAGAATCAAGGAGGGAAACTCAACTACAGCAAAAAATTACATTACAGAATTACAGAAAGAAAATGAAAATCTATGTGCCCTAAATATATCTCTGCAACAAAGTCTGTTTTTCTGTCTATCCATTCGTATATAAATGTATCTGTCAGTGTGGTTTTCTTGTAGTAATCACTTTTAGTTGAATTATTATTATTATTATTTGAAAGAAATTCTACCAATGCTAGAATCCTTGAGCCAGAACATCACACTTGAAACAGACAGTCTCAACAACCAAAAATCACAAAAGAATTCAAGCCACAAAAAAAATCTCTCTGAGAAGGTGAATAATAAAATATTTGTTTGCTTATATAATCTGTATATCCATGTACGGTGCTGTGCAGAATATATATAAATTATGCGCATGTATAATTTATTTTTGCTACTAAATCCAAATTTGGTATGATCAACCCTTTGCCTTTAATAAAGCAGGCACACTAAAGCAAAAGATGTAACTTTTTTGGATGAATAGTCCAACAGGCCTATAGCATAGTATAGCATAGCCTATATGTACACGTGCTTCACAATGAAAAGTTCATCATTTATTTCAATAATTATCGCAGTAAATCTGTAATTGTATTATAGCCAGTGTTACATAATGTGTTTTCTTTGTCCTTCGAGATTTTACATAAAGAGGTAATGAATGATTACATACTTTTAAGTCATCAACAATGAAGCTGTTTATGGATCCATTTTGACATTATGAACACTGAATAACTGATTTATTACTGAATTATTACTTATTACATACAAAGAAAAATTGCATGTGCAACTGAACAAATATGAAGGAGTCCTGAAACTTCTACACCTTACAATACACTCTAAATCTTATTTATTTGAGGTATTATTTTATGACTTTCCTTCTGAAATCAAACAGAGGCATGGACACTTTTCCCAAAAGCTCTGGACCCTTCCGTTGCTTGTTGGTATCTGGCGAGTTGTTTGCATTCTGGTTGAGAACCCCATAGAGGGAAAGACTCAACATGGCCTCCAGCGGCAACAGCGCCACTGAAATAGGGAAATTGATCCTAAAGAAACAGAGGAAGTTGTCACCAACAGCAGCAACTGGCAGCAATCCCGCTGATTTCCCTCTAATTCTAAAAACTGCAGGAAGTAGCATGCCAGCATGTTTAAGGGGCATTAAACCATTTGTGGCCAAAATCTTTCTGAATGGTTTCATAAATATAGTCATTTTAACAGTGTCCTATGTGAACATGTTCTGCATTTATTTTCCCCAGGTTTTTCTTCTTCTTGAAATTCATATTTGAATGTGCGGCAACTATAGTTGTCAGTGGTCAATGTCAAATTTGAATAGGAGGAAAGCATTTGGCTTTAAACTCAAACTGCTTTCAACAGATCAATCTTTATAAACAAACTTGTTATGCAAAAGTCAAAGAACATTCGATTCAAACCCCCCCCCAAAAAGTAGGAAGCAGAACCAGTAAGGTCTGGCAGGATGAGAAGAAACAGTTCAAGATAAAAACAAAAAAATCGCACTTGTAGTCTAAAAAAAGACAAGACTGGGCAAACAAGACAAGATGGTCACAAGCGAACAGTCTGACAAAGACTGAGCACGAGATGAACTTAAATAGGGGAGAGCTAATGAGGAAAGAGACAGGTGTAAAGGAATACAGAGAATTAAGGATAACGAGTGGGATGGGAAGACACCACACTGACAGCAGAACACATGATGAGCTGCAAAAACAAAACCCATGTGCTCAGACAAGGCACACAGACACCAAGACAAAACACTGCAAATTAGACTGAAGTCATGACAAAGGTGGTGCAAAAGTTCAGAACACAGTGCAGCCATTAAGTTGATCCAACAGGGTATTGTGTATGAAAATAAATAGATAAAAATAAATAGAATCAAGAAAATATGACATACAGTATATGATAAGGGGTATATACCTGAAAGAAATTTCTGCAATTAACTGTTTGGTTACCAACAATATGGGATATTACGAAAGCAAAAAGCACTAAACAAGACTGTAAGCACAATAAGATATATATATAGTTGCCGGCAAATAACTTGTAAGTACATACAGTATCATGGGGAAATGGTGTATACTGTGTTAACAGGTTAATAGGTTATTGGTCTTGTTTAGTGCTTTTTGCTTTCATAATATCCCACCTAAAACATAACTTAACCCTTTAACTGACATCTCTTCTGTACAGTAGACCTTGATTTGATAGGGAATAAATCTTTCAAAAGGAGAAGATGAGAGAGTAATCTTTCCACAGCTCTGCTGCCCATCTTCTGTGTCTACTTTTGACATGGAGGGTGGAAATTTACCAGTTTTCAAGTGACAGCAGCAGTTTACTAAGTTCAGTCAGTCACACAAAAGGATATGGAAAGATAAATAGCTAACACATGGGATTAATTGATGTAGATTATCTTTTTCTCCCTTTTATGACAAAATGTCTTATAAGGGGCAAAATAAATTACATTTCTTTTGGAGGGTTTGCCTTCGACATGCTTCCCAGCTGGAAATAGGGGAACTTGATAGCCTCATATATGACAGGAAGGAAGTGAATACCTTTTTTTCTTCTTTGAAATCCAATTATTTGGTTATGCCCGCCCTTAGTCATGACGCGAAGGCTGAGGTTCTTTAACTGATGTTTAATGTGTTCTGGACTTAGACTCCAACACCAACACCAACACCGTAGAACTGAGTAAAAAAGAGTGAATATACAACAAACATGTCATACATTCAGTTACATGTAAAACACACATGACTTTAAACTCGTACATAAACAGAAAATACATCTACATACCACTTTTGCCTGCTTATGAGCTAAGAGAGGGGGTTATCTTGAAGCTTCTTTATCGGATGACTTCTAAATAGAAATACTTTAAACTTTGCAATGATTACATCATTCCATATGATCAGCAGAATTGCTCTGTGAAACTCGGACCGCAGTTCTGACTCGTTCTCCGTGACAAAACAGGAAGTGACATACAAAGGCACGATGGGAGCAAAATAAAATATAACCAAAGAAAACTCTTAGAAAGAATAAATATTCCTCAAATATACAACAGTTGAGTATATAAATCACAATAAGCATTATAAAATAGTCAAAATATAAAAATATACAGATTAGACTGATCAAAAAGTTATAAATAAATGAGTGTTGAAGTACACAAGCGCCATCTAGTGGAAATAAACATTATAGATTACGAAAGCTTGTAACAGCAAACACACTCCCACCATCACGCAATGTGTGATTCTTAAAAGAATTTACTTTATAAATACTCAGTAACTCAACATGAACTAATAAACATTCAGTGGATAAGTATTTGTACACGTTTAACATATACAGTTAAACACCTTTCAAACTTAACCCTTTTAATCAGCTTCAAGTAGTAACACTGTTTTGTGTATGGGTCTTTCTAAGTAGACTGACTTATTTGTGCGTGCACCCTTGCTATCTAGTGTTGCATCACTAACAAGAAGTTTAAGTCTTCTCACCATTCCATCAGATCCTGGGAAAACTTCTACCACTTTAGCTAGCTTCCACTGATTTCGTGATGCCAAATCATCTTGAAGCAGAACGATATCATTTATTTTGGTGTTTCTCCTGCTCTTATTCCACTTACTTCTCTGCTGCAGATTCAACAGATATTCCTTCCTCCACCTGGTCCAAAACTCATTTGCCAGAAACTGAACTCTTTTCCATCTTTTCTGAAGATAAAGATCTTCCCTCACAAACTCTCCAGGAGGTGGTGCAATGATGGTGGACTTCATTGTTAGTATATGATTCGGCGTCAATGGTTCTGGTCCCACAGGATCATTGAGGTGCTCTGAGGTCAATGGTCGACTATTTACGATCGCCATTACTTCATACATGAATGTTCTTAAGGAAGAACTGTCCAGTCTTGCTGCAGACTTGTCTAGGATGGACGTTAGTACACTCCTTACAGTCCGGATCTGTCTCTCCCAGACACCACCCATGTGACTGGAAGCAGACGGGTTCATGATAAAGGTACAGCCTAACTCTTTCACACGTTCTTGATCCATTCCCTTCATCAACTTCAGGAACTCTCCCTTTGCACCCACGAAGTTGGTACCTTGATCACTATAAAGCTGACTTACATTGCCACGTATAGCAATAAGACAACGCAGTGCATTAAGAAAGGCATCAGTACTAAGATCATCCAGCACCTCAAGATGAACAGCTCGCGAACACATGCAGGTGAAAAGTAGTCCGTATCTCTTCAACTCTTTCCTTCCCTCTTTAACATAGAACGGACCGAAGCAGTCCATGCCACTATAGGTGAACGGAGGGGTAGCTTCCATCCTTTCTGGTGGCAGGTCAGCCATCCTTTGCTCCTGATTGCATTTCCTCAGCTTCCTACACTTAATGCATTTGTAGATGAGAGATGAAACTTCGCTACTGCATCCCAGAATCCAAATACCATTGGAGCGGATTTCATTGATGGTCATGCCACGACCTTGATGTTGCACCTTTTCATGGAAGTGTTTTATGAGTAAACGAGATATATGATGTCCTTTAGGAAGAATGGCTGGATGCTTGACATGAGAGTGAAGCTCTGCCTGTGTCAATCGTCCTCCCACTCGTAAGACATCATGGTCATCGATAAACGGACTTAACTTGTACAGCTTGTTGAAAAGACTTGAATTAACTTCCTTGCCTTGTCTTAGATGCTTGATCTCGTCACTGAACACTTCTTCTTGAACGATGTGAATTATGAATTGTTCAGCATCCTTCCTTTCTTCAAGTGTTGTGGAATTGTTGGATCTTTCTACCAAACCTTTCGCACTCCTTGCACAATGTTTGAGCCTTGCTATGGCTTTCACTGCCCTCTTCCAATCTGAAAACCTTTGCAAGCGATCTGACAGACACCACTCTTCCCTTGCCTTGGTCATTAGAACCTGTGCCCTTTTGAGTTCCGGGTCTCCATCATTAACTTCTCCCACCTTAATGTCATCCTTAGGGAGTTCTCTTTGCCATAGGAAACTTGGACCAGTAAACCAGTTCGATCCCATGAGTTCCTTTACGGTGAGCCCACGAGAGGCATGGTCAGCTGGATTTTGTTCTGAAGCCACATATCTCCATTGACTAGTCTCAGTGCTTGTTCTGATCTGCTGAACTCGGTTGGCTACAAATACATGGAAACGTCGTGCATCGTTGTTAATATAGCCAAGGACAACTTTGGAGTCGGTCCAGTAGTATTCACGAATGCCATCCAATTCTAGTTCTCTTTTGAGCAGATCACCAGTTCTTGTGGCAACCACTGCAGCTGAGAGCTCCAGTCTGGGAATTGTTGTTACCTTTGTTGGAGCAACCCTAGCTTTACTCATAACAAGAGTGCAGTAGACTTCTCCAGACTTAGTTACAGCTCTGAGGTATGAACATACTCCATAGCCTGACACACTGGCGTCTGAGAAATGGTGTAGCTCATATTGTTGAACATCCTTGAATGTTGATGGCACATAACAACGTGGTATCTTCACCAAAGACAGGTTATGGAGGTCTCGCAACCAAGCTTCCCAATGCGGCTTGAGGTTATCAGGAAGTGGTTCGTCCCAGCCTAACTTGTCTTGACACATCTTTTGTAGAGTCCTTTTCCCAACTAAAATGAAGGGAGCGACGAATCCAAGAGGATCAAAAATGGAAGCAACTGTAGACAGCACACCTCTTCTAGTAAAAGGATTTTCCTTTACTAACACTCTGAAATGGAACTTGTCTGAAGCCACGCACCATTGGATGCCGAGCGCCCTCTCTACTTTAGGTTCTCCTAGGGTCAAGTCAAAGTCAGTTGCCCCTTCAGTACATTCCTCCTTTGGAATTGTGGCAATCACCGTCTTGCTGTTGGTGATGAATTTATGCAAGCGAAGCTTTCCGGTATTGCAGAGACCCCTGGCTTCCTTTACAAGCTGGATTGCCTCTGCTTCAGTGTCCACACTCGCTAAGCCATCGTCAACATAAAAATTACGTTGTATGAACTTCACTGTGGCTTGATTAAACTTGCCTTGACCTTGTACGGCAAGGTATTTGAGGCCGAAGTTTGCACATCCAGGCGAGGAGGCCGCTCCGAACAAATGGACCTTCATTCGAAAAACTGAAGGTGAGGCTTCCATGTTTCTATCTTCCCACCATAGGAACCTGAGGTAGTCCCGATCCTTTGGAGCAACGTGGAACTGGTGGAACATACGCTCCACATCACACATGATGGCTACTTGCCCTTTCCGGAAACGACACAAGACTCCAACAAGGGTATTTGTGAGGTCAGGCCCAGTCAGTAGATGCTCATTCAGAGAAGTATTCTGAAATCTTGCAGAGCAATCAAAGACGATACGAATCTTGCCTGGCTTCTGTGGGTTATATACTCCATGGTGAGGTATATACCATGCTGGTTGACTACTTAACTCCATCTCTGGGACCCTTTCAGCATCGCCTCTTGCTATTATGTCCTTCATGAAAGCCATGTAGTCCTTTTGGTACTGTTCATCTCTCTTTAAACGCTTCTCTAGGGATTTGAGTCGATGCTCTGCACACGCTTTGTTGTTTGGCAAATCTGGCCTCTCACCCTTAAAAGGCAATGGCATCTCATAGTGTCCATCTTGCACTTGCTTAATGCCTTCATTCAATTTTGCCAAAAACCTTAAGTCTTCTTGCGACGTTGAGACTTCCTCATTATCCCGTTCTACAAAGTCTGACTCAAAAACCTTCAATATCTCTGCCGGAGTGATCATCTCTTTAACCTTGTTCCTCTGTACAAAGCAGACTTCAGACTTGAGTTTGTGAGATGGATCACGAGCTGGTAGAACTTGCTTCATGATAATCCTGTGACTCACACCGATTTCATCTTCATAATAATTGTCGTCATGGTTGTATCCAACGATACTCCAACCCAACACGGATCTTTGTGCAAATGGCTGATCTTCATTGCCACTGAGAACATCCCTGGGAAGTAAGGCTTGAGGGCAGTTGTAGCCTATTAACAAACCTACTTCACAGTCAAGTGCAGGAGCCATTTCATCTGCCAGATGTTCTAGATGAGGCCAATTCTTTGCGGTTTCACATGTGGGTATATGAGATCTATTTGCAGGTATGTAGTCTCTAGTATAAGTTGTTGGAAGTTTGATTTTAACTTCAGACTGAATGCCTCTTACTTGTAGACCATTCAATTTGTGACTGGACACAACCTTCGTTTTGGATGTTATGGTGGAAATCTTGAGTTTGACAGGCTCTTTCTTGATATCAAGTGTCTCAGCTGTGTCCTTTAAAATGAAAGTAGTGTCGCTCTGAGTATCAAGCAAGGCATACACTAAAATCTCCTTCCTTGGTTCATCTGTTGTTGAGACATATACTGGAATGATTGATGACGTATGAGTGCCGTTCCTTTCTTGAACTACTCTGTTTGAAGTCACAGGCTTAGACTCTTGTACCTTCTGTGATTCAGCTGTTCTATCTGCAGATCCGTGATTGACCTTGAACTGATCTTGACTGGTTCTAGAGCTTTGTCCTGGGTATTTATTTACACGGTCCTGGTGTAGGCTTGTTGGGTGACACTTCTCACATTTTTCACACACACTCCTAGAGGTGCAGCTTCTGGAGTTATGACCAGTCTTAAGACAGCCAAAGCACAACTTCTCAGACTGTACAAACTTCAATCTTTCCTCAATTGGTCTTTCCATAATTTTGCGACACTTATGGAGAGTGTGGCCTAATCTCTTACAAAAGACACACATAAGGCTAGTCCTTTCACTGGAACTAGTGGTGAATGTCTTTGCACTTGAGTTGCGATTCCTCTGAAACTTATAATGATCTTGATCTGATTGCTTGAACCTTTCTTGCTCTGCTGGCTTTATCGCTTGCAGTGAGGTGATAGGATTGCATGCGATTCTAGCTTCCTTGTTAAGAAATTCAACAAAGTATTTGAAATCTGGGAATCCTTTGTATTCGTCTTGAAACTTGGTGACTGCTCTATTCCAACGTGAACTCAACCAGTCTGGCAATTTGGCTAATATTCTTTGATTTTCAACACAGTCATTCAGAGCTTGTAAACCTTGTACATAAGGCATTGCTGATTCAACACTGCTTAGGAAATCTACAAATTCCTGGAGGTCTTTGCTGTCTTTGGCAGCAATCTTGTGCCAAGACTGTATTTTGTCACGGTAAGATTTGCCAACTACGAACGGATTGCCGAACCGGTCATCAAGGATGTTCCAGGCTGCCGTGTAAGCCATTTCTGTTCCAGCCACAAAATGTCCTTCAATCGCTCTCTTGGCAGGACCACCTACATACTTGCATAGAAAGAATAGCTTTTCTTGTGATGGCAAGTTCTTGCGATCAATTAACGTCTGGAAGGACAGCTTCCAGTCATTATACTTCAGGGGATCTCCAGAAAAAACAACAGGTTCTGTAATTGGAATCCTATTGGCTGTAATCGCTTCAGCCAGTGCCTTCACAAGATCATTAGAAGCTTCGTTGGGAGCAGGCCATGTAGGTGACTGAGAGATATGAGCTTGGGGTAACCTTTGAGAAGAACAAGAGGGTTGGTTGAAAGGAGCAGTGTCTTGAGCGAGCGTAAATGGCTGAGAGAGAGAAAAAGGAACGCTTGGTTGAAAAACATAATGTTCTTGCCTTTGTTGAAGAAGAGGAGCAGAACGCTGTTCTCCCTCATCACCTTTGATGCTTTCAGCATAAACTTGCAGCCTTGCTTGTGCTGCGTTATGTCTTTTTAGTTCCTCCAACCGTTCCACTTCTTTTTTCTTTTCTTCCAGCTTTAATTTTCTAACAGTGCTTTCTGAAATAAATTGAGCCCTTTTCCTTGCATTCTCCGCTTCGGTTTCCCTTTCTTGAGCTTCTCTTTCTGCTGCTAACCTTTCATCCTCTGCCTCCAGTTTCCTAATTTCCTCTTCATGTTGATGTTGTGTCTTCATTATTTTAATCACTTCTTGTGTAGCCGCTACTTCAGCCGCTGCTTCTTGTCTTTTCTGCAGAGAATCACTGTAAGATTGACTGGACATCTTGGAAACAGACTTTGACTTACTGGAGGTTGCTGAGATGATGCTGGACACAGTGGCTTCAAACACTGAATCTGAATCAGGCCAGGGAATGTCCTTAGGATCACCGTTGAGGAATCTTTGAGACTTCTCATTTGCAGTGCTAGTAATGGCAAGGCAAGTGTCATTTTTCCTCCGAATTTCAGGTTCAGGGCTTGTGATGCTTCTTATATCACCATAAATATGGTCGACCTCAGACTGAGTGGCATTAATGGTGCTCACAACTTCACAAATCAATTCTGCATCATCATTATTCTTAATGGCTCTTTTCAAACCATTGATGTGATACTTCCACCTTCTATACTTCTGCTCAAAGCTTCTTTTCAGATCATTTAGTCTAGCGTCTTGCAGCGTTTTACCCTTCTCGGTAAGCGTGCGTGCTCGCTGGCTTCTTCTAATATCTGAGAGCTGTGTATTATCTATGTCCACCTGAGGTTGTTGTACTTGTGCAGCCACTTCAACTTGTTCAGTTATATCAGCCTGCTCTGATGGAATGACCTGCTCTGCATTGTCTACGTCTTGTGCAGTAGGGGTTGTATAGCTAACTTCTTTAGTAGCCAGCAATGTATTTTCACTTGTATTTGACATGCTAAGCCTGTGTTGCACTATAATGTGAATATTCAAAAAGCAATCTAAAGTTTAGTGTAAAGCGGTTATCTCAGCTACACTTATGTGATCCAATCATGTAAATGATAACAAGCTACAGAACTGTCAAGAAGTAGTCTATGAATTCAACTTGTAAAAAAAAATAAAATAAAATGTGAATATCAACACGCTTAAATGATGAAGTATACACAAATACTTGAATACAACAGAAAATTCAAACTTTAGTCTTATTTAATAGTAGCAAAATTGTTTATCTGTTTAGTCCCTTTTAGTTTCTTAATAAGTCAAACGATAATAGAAAAATGTCCAACTTTATCTTAGAATGGGAATGATGGAAATACCAGAGCAATTGAAACTTCAGTGACAGTTCACAAGACCTTGCGCTGCTTCCAAGTCACTAACTTCAAAAGTGCTTGCTTGTTCAGCCTTTGCTTGCTTCAGTCAAGTCAATTGCAATCTTTTCATGTTGTACTTCCCTCATTCAACATGTGGCGCCTCTTGATGGCCGATTTCCTCGTGCAGCTTTACGATCTGATGCAGTTGGCCTTCACCGACGCAGTAAGTGTTCTACTATGCCCGCCCTTAGTCATGACGCGAAGGCTGAGGTTCTTTAACTGATGTTTAATGTGTTCTGGACTTAGACTCCAACACCAACACCAACACCGTAGAACTGAGTAAAAAAGGGTGAATATACAACAAACATGTCATACATTCAGTTACATGTAAAACACACATGACTTTAAACTCGTACATAAACAGAAAATACATCTACATACCACTTTTGCCTGCTTATGAGCTAAGAGAGGGGGTTATCTTGAAGCTTCTTTATCGGATGACTTCTAAATAGAAATACTTTAAACTTTGCAATGATTACATCATTCCATATGATCAGCAGAATTGCTCTGTGAAACTCGGACCGCAGTTCTGACTCGTTCTCCGTGACAAAACAGGAAGTGACATACAAAGGCACGATGGGAGCAAAATAAAATATAACCAAAGAAAACTCTTAGAAAGAATAAATATTCCTCAAATATACAACAGTTGAGTATATAAATCACAATAAGCATTATAAAATAGTCAAAATATAAAAATATACAGATTAGACTGATCAAAAAGTTATAAATAAATGAGTGTTGAAGTACACAAGCGCCATCTAGTGGAAATAAACATTATAGATTACGAAAGCTTGTAACAGCAAACACATTGGTTGTTGTCATTGAGAAATAAAACATGGATAATATCTAGAAAAATACTTACAAAATGAAAATGACAACTATAAACTGCGGCAACTATAGTTGGCGGTGCATGGGCTTAAATGGGTTAACACTTACAATTCGTCTCATTTAATGTGGTAGAAAAAGCTCTTGTATGTTCCCACTTTTTTGGACTGGACAGGCTTGAAGAGATTCCTGTTGTTGTGGGTCAGGGCACACATAAGGTAGTATTTTTCAAAACTGAAAAACAGGAAGGACAAATTAATCTACAGCACAGAAAGGGAAGAAAACATTGGCTTGTACTGTACTTATACTTAAACTAAATATGGTATAAATGAATTAAGACACTGTGAAACACTATTTGTACACAAAAATGGTTTGCATATATTCTTTTAAATATTTGTTTGAAATGGTTCAAATTATGGCAAAGTATGTGCCAAAGTTGAAATATATTTTAGGGTAATAGATGGTACAAGGATCCATATTTTGAAACTCTCATGGGAGAAATTAGTGACAAATACAAGTTTCTCCCTCTAGAGAACTGGATCAAAATACAGAACCAAGTGGTGCAGAACTTTGACCCTGCTTTGCCTCCAAACACACAACCACAGCCCTCTCTCTGTGCAGATCTGCCTGCTCTCACTGTTCTTTATGGAAATCACCAGTCAAGTCTATTTCAGCCACAGCAGAGAAGTGCTGCTGGTGAGGCTAAGAGAGCTACAGATAAAGCAAGCTATGTGGTATGGCCTAAAACAAAGATTAACCCACTGACTTCAACAAACTAGTGTTCAGCTAAGTTCCATAAGAGTAAACTCCCTTGGTGATGAACAGGTGCATCTCAATAAATTAGAATGTCGTGGAAAAGTTAATTTATTTCAGTAGTTCAACTCAAATTGTGAAACTCATGTATTAAATATGTTCAATGCACACATACTGAAGTAGTTTAAGACATTGTCTCTTAATTGTGATGATTTTGGCTCTCATTTAACAAAAATCCACCAATTGGTTCACTAGGCTAGGCTACACAATCATGGGGAAGACTGCTGATGATCTGACAGTTGTCCAGAAGACAATCATTGACACCCTTCACAAGGAGGGTAAGCCACAAACATTCAATGCCAAAGAAGCTGGCTGTTCACAGAGTGCTGTATCCAAGCATTTTAACAGAAAGTTGAGTGGAAGGAAAAAATGTGACGAAAGAAAGACGCACGCTTATGAAGATTGTCAAGCAAAATCCATTCAAGAATTTGAATGAACTTCACAAGTAATGGACTGAGGCTGGGGTCAAGGAATACAGACGTGTCAAGGAATTTGGTTACAGTTGTCGTATTCCTCTTGTTAAGCCGCTTCTGAGGCATCTTATCAGGGCTAAGGAGAAGAAGAACTGGACTGTTGCCCAGTGGTCCAAAGTCCTCTTTTCAGATGAGAGCAAGTTTTGTATTTCATTTGGAAACCAAGGTCCTAGAGTTTGGAGGAAGGGTGGAGAAGCTCATAGCCCAAGTTGCTTAAAGTCCAGTGTTAAGTTTCCACAGTCTGTGATGATTTGGGGTGCAATGTCATCTGCTGGTGTTGGGCCATTGTGTTTTTTGAAAACCAAAGTCACTGCACCCGTTTATCAAGAAATTTTGGAGCACTTCATGCTTCCTTCTGCTGACCAGCTTTTTGAAGATGCTGATTTCATTTTCCAGCAAGATTGGCACCTGCCCACACTGCCAAAAGCACAAAAGTTTGTTAAATGACCATGGTGTTGATGTGCTTGACTGGCAAGCAAACTTACCAGATCTGAACCCCAGATAAAATCTACAGGGGATTGTCAAGAGGAAGATGAGAAACAAAAGACCAAAAAATGAAGATGAGCTGAAGGCCACTGTCAAAGAAACCTGGGCTTCCATACCACCTCAGCAGTGCCACAAACTGATCACCTCCATGCCACGCTGAATTGAAGCAGTAATTAAAGCAAAAGTATTGAGTACCAAGTATTGAGTACATGTACAGTAAATTATCATACTTTCACAATTTCTTTTTTTACTGGTCTTATGAAGTACTCTAATTTGTTGAGATAGTGAATTGGTTGGTTTTGTTAAATGTCAAAATCATCACAATTAAAAGAACCAAAGACTTAAACTACTTTGACTGTGTGCATTGCATTTATCTAATACACAAGTTTCACAATTTGAGTTTAAATACTGAAATAAATGAACTTTCCCACAACATTCTAATTTATTGAGATGCACCTGCAGTCTATGTTACATGCTTTTCATTTTAGTGTTCTTAATTTATTTTTTTGCAGACACGGGCTAGGAATTAGTCCTACTTTCATGGCAAACTGTGGCTGGGGTGGCACATCATGTTCTGCCATGGTTAAAGATCTGGCAGTGGCAGTGTTTGGACAAGATACGTTGGCTACTCATGGGCTGTCTAAGGCATTACAGCAAAGCCAGCCTTTGACCAAGACGAAGTAATGCTCATCTTGGGTGAGTTAAATGTCCATCTTTTTTTCTTTGCAAAAACATTATATTACAGTGCAAAATTTGAATGATTGATAAGATAAATTGCATTTACAGACACTACAGAAGAAATTTCCAGATGTTCTAGTAAAGTTTATCAGAACCATTTTGTGATGAACACATCTTGAGGGTAAGGTAATAATTTGTTGCACGCACACACACACACACAATCGTATTGGTTATTAAGGGGGCTCTACAAAGGTGTAATGGTTTTTATACTGTAGAAACTGTAGTTTCTATCGCCCTTCACCAACCCTACCCCTAAACCTAACAAAACTTTGTGCATTTTTACTTTCTCAAAAAAACTCATTCTGTATGATTTATAAGCATTTTGAAAAATGGGGACATGGGCTATGTCCTCATAAGTCACCCTCTCCTTGTAATACCTGTGTCATACCCATGTCATTATACAAAGTTGTGTCCTGATATGTCACAAAAACATGCCCACACACACACACACACACACACACACACACACACACACACACACACACACACACACACACACACACTCGTATTGGTTATTTACGGGGACTCTACATAGGTGTAATGGTTTTTATACTGTAAATGCAAGCTTGTTTCCCCAGCAAAATTTACTGGTATTACTATACTTGTGGGGACATAAGGACATAACACTGGGAATACCAGGAATACACACACAACATATTTTAAAACATCAAAGCATCTTTTGTTTTTGCAGGAAAATGGAGTAGATGCTGCCTTATGGCTGTAAATTGGGCTATGTTTCGCTCTGATATAACAATTTCAATCAATTATATAATTTGTGAAAATACATTGTTTTGTTGTGACGTTATTTCTCCTGCATGTATCTTGCAGAAGACAATTTGGAACTCCTACATAACTTCATATATATCCTGCACAATAATCCTGCAAAAACGGCATGTTTTAAAAAGACCTGTATTGCAATTCCTGGATATAATTGTTTCCTTCATAAAATTCCTGCAGGTTTTCCTTCAGGAAATTGAGCTGAAAATCCTGTATCTGGATAATTTTTCCTGGAGGATATTCCAGCAAGTGTGTTTTTTTCTTTTGTTGTTGTTGTTGTTTTTTGTGTGTAAGGGCTTAGTTTATTCATAGTTTTTCAGGTAGCTTTGCAGGAAGGCTTCTTCAATCCTTTACGATTGTGTAAAAAAAATTGTTTAAATGTGCTTTAGAGTCAGACCATGTAAAACTTTCCCATCAAAGCTGTATTTCCCATTAAAACAATAACAGTTATGCTACTCCCATAACACAAAAATGCTTTACCGTTATAAATTTCATCACTGAAGTGTATCGTTGTGTTAAACTGAAAATAAATGTTCTTTTTTTTTTTTTTTTACTCCGATAACCAAAAGAGTCGTGGTGTGTTTTCTGAGCTCCAGATGTCGCTGTTTCTCTGTAATCTCTCCACTCTGATCTCCTGCAGGAACTGACGTTTGTGTCTACGACTACAAGAGCAACATTTCCAGCTGGAGGAAAATGTCCAGCGTCAAAGATCGGAGAGTCTGAAGGTGGGAAATCGTCATTTATTCACATAGTTTCTAACAATTCATTTAAGTTTACCCGTCAGCTCTATTTGTCCGTCTACCGGAAGTAAGTTAGGTTGTCCGAGTATTTGTGCTGTTTGTTTTTCTCCTGCTTGTGTTTTCACTTTTCTTGGCGCGTGAAGTGCCGAAACGTTTGCTCAAACATTGCGTAAAAGTTTCGGAAACAACTTTTTAATATATATCTTTTATTTTAGTATTAAGACGTAGTTTTATGAGCTGTTTTACAATGTTCGTCGCAGAATATTTACTGTTTGAAATATTTCTGTTTGAAATATTTGAAATATGTATCTGTATTTATGGGAGACTAGAGACTGGAGGCTTCTTTGCTTATCTATTGTGTTTGCACACATAAACGTTTGTTTTTTTCCGAAATGTCTTCTAAACAGCGTTTCTCCTTCATTAATTATTCAGATAAGCGGGGGTTGCATTTCTATTTTGGTCACTTAAATTGAACAATCTTTAATATAATATATTCAACAAATCCCTGTTGCGTTCAGAACAGGTTAATGAAAGTCAGGGATGAAGCTCGAGTCTCTGCTGCTCCTTCACTAAAAGGGTGAAGCCCAGAACACTAATTTTACAATAGTTATATCATATACATTCTCTCATCAGTTTTTAAAATTATAATCTTATTGCTGATAAGCTTTTCTTTGTTTCTTTATGCAAGAAAATTATGCATCTCATTGCATTTTTTGCTAGGACCGCCATTCAACATTTTCAAGCTAAAATAGCACAGTTGATAGTATGTGTAATAATTATAATATCTGAATGTTTCTGCTAGGAATAAGAGCTATTTTGTATGCCGCGTTGAGTCCTATATTGTTGTGGTTTTGCCTTGTTTTTTGTTTTTTTACTTTTGCCAGGCATAACTGAAATAGGCTTGTGTAATTTTGTGGATTCAGCACATATGGCTTCTTTAAAAGTTCAGCTGAAATGGTGGCATGTAATGGTGTTTGTTCCTGGAGTGTTGCGTCATTGTATTTATATGCATGAATCATGTGCCTTGGGTATGCTAGCTGGACATGCATGTGTAACTTATTTTTTGGCTGTCCTGCAATTGTTTTCTGTCACGTAAACTCACTGTATTGTGCATACTGTAAGCTAAATATGTGTAATGCCCGATTTCACACATTACAAGTGCTGTATTGTGTTGTCTATCATCCATTTACCCTTCTGGACCTTCTCATCGTCCTGGGAACTATTTGTCTTCCTTTGACATGTTTTGCAAGCGTAAGAAGAGAATCTCAGACTAAACTGTGTTTCAATTTCTGAGAGGTAAAAGCGAATGGATGTGTTTCTATTTCTGAGAGGTAAAAGCGAACCGATGTTCATAAACTGACACACTGTCACCTAAAAGCTATATGCATTATCTAGTTATTCATTTCTATCTTAAAAGAGTGACTTCTGTACTTTGAACAGCTGCACTGAAGCTTAATAAATCATTTTATTGTAAAGTTCCGTTTTGATTTGACACCACATTTGAATGGTTTTCCATTCGTGGGTTTTCAAAATCATAAACAAGTGATGTTTCTCATTGTTAAAACAGTGCAGCCAGGCGTGCACCCTGAGGGGTGAGAACTGTTCCCAGGAGGTTTGAGCTGCAAAGATTTGATAAATCCTTCAGCACAGAGTATGCCACCTGCTTTTTTTTTATGTTCTGACATGAAAAAGAGAAGGAGAAACGGTAACTAGATGTTGCTCTCCATATGTTTTAACCATTTGACCTGTTATAGTCATCTTAAATATATTTTGAACCAGAAAACAGATCTTTTGTTCATTGTTTATATGTATTATCATGTGCAAAGTCTTATTGTTTTTGAGACCAGAGCTTCATGATTTCATAATGTAGCATACTAAATATTCAAGCATAATCTTTTTGCACAATTGATGCCTTACTGATAAGACATGCTTGGTCTCTTCTGTGAGCAGTGGTCAGAGAAACCGTCCTCTCTGGATTCTGGATTCCTCACTGTACACAATGGCCTTGGAGAGAATATTGATGGCCAGGCTTGGCAGCATTGATGTCTTTGTGAAACTAAATCAAACTGTATGACCATTTCCCGGCACATTGGGATTGAAATGGATATTGTTCTTTGATTATTTGTGGTAGAGGTGGGCGGTTTGAATAACTTTTATATTATGGTAATTATATAAATAAGGGTTTATTTGCTGGAAATGCAACAAAAATATTTATATATTAAATGAAAATGTGAATTTTAAATAGATTTTTAAAATGTTTACATCACTCATCTATTTATTTTCTGCTTTTTCAGATAAGCTTGCTGTTAAATATAGTTTTCATAATGCAAACTAACTTGATTATGAAATATTATTAAATGGATAATTCAAACTATTAATTCTGTTTGCATAAGCAGCATTTGAAGATGTAAAATATGAATTTATACCTGCAAATGTACATCAATTAAATTCTTTATTTTAAAATGGATGGCTCCAGTCCTCGATTATGATTATGAGCTATGCTCCAAGCCATTGTTAAATACTCTATAAACACACGCCTCTGATCTCATTACATCATCATTTACCTCATCAGTGTTTAGGAGAACAACCATTCTGTTAAATGTTTCTGAAGAACTAAGTTGCTTGGCAGAAGTATTCTTTTTTAATTATTACATTTTTGTTGTTGTTGCATCTGAACATCTGTTAAGTGCTATTGCTTGGCAACTGTGATCAACTAAACTCTGTTTTGCATTGTGTAAAACGCCCCTTAATGTCATATTATTCTTTGTCTTGACTCTTGACTTGTTAGAGACACATCTCTGTGTTTTTTCATTGCTCCTTGTTTTGTCCCTACTTAAGTAACGTAAATCTGTCCTGTTTTTTTAGCACATAATGAAGTTGTAAATAAGAAGCTGTTCTGTCTGTAGTTTGCAACTAATTGGTTCCATTTCAATTGCAAGCTGGCATGTCTCGAGCCTGTAAGGCACAGGGATATGTCTGGTATGTGTTTGTAACAGCCTGCCATTCACAACAACTGGCCACTCAAATGAACGATATTTTGCAGTTGATTTTTTTTTTTAAGCATTTCCCAATCTAAAGACTTCTCATTTCAAAATATTAATTACGCCTTTGTCAGAAATCAAATACTTGTGATCGTTGCATCGTAAAATGAAAGATTTTCTATGATCCTGCCATAATGATGACTTTTTTTGTCAGGCTTTAGTTGCTGCTGTCAATTCAACTTTTCCTAATTTAAGGTGTAGGGTTGCATTCACCCATTTTCATGTTTAACAAGGGCTTTTATATTGAACATAAGAACAAAAAGGACTTATTCATTTGATTTATGTCAAAATGTCAAGTTATTGTTGGTGCAAAATGGACTGGTTCCTTTACTGCGAGCTCATATGTGTAAACACAGCATTGTGAACAGGATATTTGATGGTTAAAAATCCCCCTGAGCTACTTATACTGACCACTGACTCTAAAAATAGCACTACCAGTGCTTCATAATTGTCAGTGAACATGCAATACATCTTTTGAAATCACCGATGTCCTGAGTTCCTGATACTAACATCTCAATTTCCTCTTGTAGGCACCTTTTGTAAAGCTCATGCCAGAACCCAATGGTATCCCCATGTACATAGCGAGGCAAAGCTGACACCATGGCCCACATATCCAGTGGCAATGGGTTTAAGTTTGACAGGCCAGCCACTCCGGGGGAAGACCGGCCCAAAACGATTGTGGGAAAGGAGGAGGCTTTACGTATGGAGTTAGAGGCCTTGGATAAAATCAAGCGTGAGAAAAGACACACACTCCCAGTCACAGCGTCTTCTATTAATTCTCTTCCCAATCCAGTGACACAAACATCCACTAGCCGGCAAGAGAAAGACCTCATGGTGTTCGCCGAATCAGAAACACAGAAGGATGAGCAAAAAGACAAATTTGAAGATATTGATTTAGAGAAGCTGACCAAGGAGGAGCTGGAAAAGCTGCTTCTGGATGACAGTTTTGGAGTAAACAAAATGACTAGACCTTCCTCTCTGCTAGGTTGCAATCTCAGTGCATCGTATCCTGGAGGGCATGCGTTCAACCCTGCTTCATTCCACTGGACACCCACCCCAACACACGCACAGACTCCCATCTTCCCCTCTGTTCCCTTTCCGAAGCCTACGTGCTCTTTCCAAAATGGCTTTAGTCCAGCTTTGTCTCCGTTTATTAGCCTGCCGGCTCAGCCGACCCCCTTCCTCTCCTTTACGCCAGTCCAACCACCTGCTGCTCTGGTCTACCAGCAGCCTGCCGTCACCCCAGAGATGGCCAAGCTGTTTGACAAGATTGCCAGCACTTCAGAATACTTGAAGAATGGCAGGTCCTCCAGCATGGAAACTGAATCGGGAAGTGTCAAGTCCCTGGAGCCCATGCCTCAGCCTTCAGAACCTCCCAGTTTCAGCCGATTTGAGTGGCTGGACCTAGACCCACTCAACAAGCGCAAGGAAGTGGAGGTAGAGGGGACACGCACTGTATCGGGCTGCCCTTCCATAGAGGAGTCTGGGACTGCTAAAGACCCATGGGATGCAGTTCTGGATGAGCATGAAGTTGTGGATAATAGCAGTTCCTCAGTACAGGTGGAGAGCAAGGTGACTTTAGCCACTCAACCCAGAAGAGCATCAACAGGGGCAGCCGTAACAAGAGGCCAGTCCTTCAACATACCTGCAACCTCAATGGATCACAGCCCAGGCAAACAGGTAAGAGGAACGTCCTTTCTACTGACCCAGAACATTTTGGCAGCACTGTTTGTTCAGAAGTGATTTCCACATCCTCTTGTGCATCCTCTTGAGTTAGAAAAATCTGTAATGGGTGTGTAGGAGGACGTAGAAATGATCCCAGCAAGGTATCATCAAATTCAAACCTGTTGTGTCTAATGCCCACATAGTGAACAACCTATTGTACTGTATGTGCTTTTTGTCAATGTAGTCAGCAAAACATATTTTCGAAATCGACTGTATAGTTGAATGTAGTCGGATGACTAATCAACTAGTCAACATTATAGTGTTTTAAGAAAAAAGTGTTTTTTAACGATATATATTGTGAGAAAGATGCTGCACAAGATGTGAGCGCAATAAAACAAAAAATTATTTCCTAAGGACAATGGAAAAGTAATGCAGTAGAATGCAAAACATTCTATATGAACTGCCCTTATGGTTGTAGCTGTCTCACTTTAAAGGCGATGAATTTAAAAACTCCCTTTCGGAGAGGGCTTTACCAGTCAAACAACTAAAGCACAGTGTGTTAATACATAAAAAAATTAAACTAACACCACTAATTAAGTCCCTAAGCCCCTATTAGACAACATAGTATTTTATAGGTGTCTCTCATGCTTGCATAAATTCTAATTCTAGCACTTTAACAAGAAAGCAGCAGTGCTCTGTGATATGACAGGAAGTGGCAGTTAAAAATGTGTGCATATGGTTTTCTGATTATTATACAATGTCAATGTGGTGAATGTCTTCTTTACACCACTTTCTGCTAGGGGCGAATTGCATTTTTCATTTTGGTTTTGTTCGTCATGGTTGGGTTTTTATCATGTTCTTCACAAGTTCTGCTGGTGCTTAGTCTCTTTCATTTTACCACCGTTTTATCTAAACCTCTTGCTTTTATCTATGGTCTTTTTTTAGAAATGCTGTAACTGATGCCAAAATAAAGAATGACTTCCTGAGAGGGATGTGAAACATTGAGTGAAACTTTTATTACTTGTGAGGAGTGTGTAAAAGGGTTTTCCCCCAGAAATCCCACTTTCTGTATGGGTAAGGGTTAAAAAGTATTTGCATTTATTTATTTTCCTGTCTAGGGCAATTGGCTGTTGTGACACATTTCCCATAGTACTTGAATAATTTGTACCCATTACTTCAACAAAGGGACAGCTTTCATCTAAGGATAAAATTAAGGGGTCAGAGGGTTCAGGCTTTGCACTTCCTCTTTTCAAGTTTTAGGACTATTGTTGTTATTATTATTCTGAGTCACACATCAGATCTAGTTCATATTTAAGGTAACACTCTGCTATTCTAGTATTTTGTAGTAAATGGGCTGTTGTCTTTGTGTGTGTATGTCTATATGGAGGACTGCTGCTGGTCTCATTAGCAAAGACAAGCCCCAGCTAGCTGTTTTTGCCCCATGGGTTCTTCCCTGACATGCCTGCAGTGGGTCCGTGCAGCTCCTTAGTTGCCATGGCAGCTCTCTTTCGGAGTCTGCAAAAGAGCAGTGAAACTAATCTGGGCTTTGGTTCTGGTGTACAGTTACTCTGCTCCATCACACACAACACAAGATACTCTTATCTCAAGCCCTAGATATTTCAGCCCTTATCAGCACACACATCCCGAAAGACCCTTTTGTTGTTGGTCTTGGTGTAAGTGTAAGTTCACTGTTGCCATTACTTCATGCTTGTGGTTAGGGTTAGTAGAGGAAATGCTTTTTTTTTTTTATTAAGCTTTTTCAGTAAACCGCATTAAGGCATATCCAAATTATGCATTCTCTCCTGATGTAAACAAATAAAGTATTGGTTTCAAAGGTGTGTGTATGTGTGTGTGTGTGTGTGTGAAAGATTTAGGGTGTATTCACACCGGTCTTGTTTGGTTAGATTGAAACGAACTCTGGTTCGTTTCCCCCTTTGGTGCTGATCTTTTTAGCAGGTGTGATTACAACAATCGCACTCTGGTGTGTTCATTGAATCGTTCATTGAATCGATTGTAAAATCGATTTTGCATGTCTAAATAAGTTTTATACGGCAAATAACACCAAATATAGGTAAATCCACGGACAATGGGCAGGAGGAATGTAAAGATTCAATTTATTGGTAAAGACCAATATTTCTGATGATTTATTGGCATGAAGTGGGGAAGAGAGGAGCGAGTGAGAAGCATTCTGAGATACAGGCTGTTTGTGTGCTCTTCTGAATTGGGAATAGCGAACATGCAATACGGCATGCTCTTGATGAATTGTGACGCAGCTCTTGCAAAATACCTTTTTTGTTCGTTGTCTGTTTCGGAGCTTAAGTTACATTACATTTTTCTTTAGTTTTAACTATTGAGCTGTTGACTAGAGCAGTGCTGATTGGGGAGAACGGAGGTGCGCTCAGTCTGTTGGTCAGTAACCACTCATGGCTGCAGTCATGCATATGCTCTGGAACATAGTAATTTCGCGTCCACGTCGCAGGCTTTTTAGATTAGCAAATCGTCACATCTCAAATCGCGATTTCGATTTCGATTAATCGCACAACCCTAGTGTTGATATTAGATATATGGCAGGTCTATTAGATTGCATTTTAAGGCTTAATGCACAGTTCCAATACTTTTGACATGCCTTAAACACGCATGTGCCAGATATGGCTGTGAGCATTTAGAAGCAGCCACATTTCAGAAATGCCGCGTTTCCACCGAAATTACCCGGAACATTTTTACCAGGAACTTTTTTTCCCAGGAACTTTTTTCCCCCCAGACCTGTTGCTTTATGTGTTTCCACCACGGTGTAAAGTACCGGGAAGATTAGGCAAATGATTGGTGACGTAGGTCCGCGCGCGTTTCTCAATACAAAGTACGCTGATTTAAAAAAAACAAAAAAAAGTACGCTGATTTTGGACGTGCATCATCGGTAGTTGGTTCAGACTTTGTGCATTCGACTGGGGAGTGTGATGTCAGCAACGACGCAGGCCCGGTAAATCTATAAACAGCAGCGTACTTGATAACTTCAGTCAGCTCGTCTTGACTACTGCAATTTTCCTTACTGTGTATTTACAATAAAACGAAATAGGATATCAAATACCACTGCCTCCTTTGGTTTTCATTTAAGCATAATTACAGCTGCAGAAATGTACTTAGTTCAGGGATATGCAGCCATTACAATGAAACGAAATATTATATAAATTTGCCTTTTTTATTTTCATTTTAAAATATGGATAAATTGAATACAGACCAAAGAAAACCTGTTAGATTTACCCTGCAGCTCAATTATATTTTATGTTTAACCACTAAAGACACATCAGAGCCAGCGGCACATATCAGAAGGTCTATCCCAGGAGAGGCTGCTCTCGGCAGATACATGAGGACTGAGCTCTCGCTGATCGAGTCGAGCTCACCGTCTCCGAGATCGGCGAAACACATGTCTTTATAAATAAACAACAGATTTGAGTTTTAAACAACTACATTCTCACATGAAATACTTTTAAAATTACATTTCATGACACAATAACAGTAATATTTGAAAATGATCTGAATAATGGTGTTTGAACTCAACCAATGCTGCGTGAACTCAGATGGCTTTGGCTACAGCAATTTTCCCCTCAGTATATTTACAATAACACGAAATAGGATATAAAATACCACTGCCTCCTTTCGTTTTCATTTAAACATAATAACAGCTGCAGAAATGTACTTACTTCAGGGATATGTGTAACGTTATATACAGCCATTACAATGAAATGAAATATAGACTTGCCTTTTTTATTTTCATTTTAACATATAGATAAATTGAATACAGACCAAAGAAAACCTGTTAGATTTACCCCGCAGCTGAATTATATTTTATGTTTAACCACTAAAGAGACATCAGAGCCAGCGGCACATATCAGAAGGTCTATCCCAGGTGAGGCTGCTTCTCGGCGGATAGATGATCACTGAGCTCTCGCTGATCGCGTGGAGCTCACCGTCGCCGAGATCGGCGAAACACATTTTTAAATAGGCGCTCTCTTTATAAATAAACAACAGATTTGAGTTTTAAACAACTACATTCTCGCCTGAAATACTTTTAAAATTAAATTTCATGACACAATAACAGTAATATTTTGAAAATGTTGATCCAAATAAATGGCGGTTGAACTCAACCAATGCTGCGTGAACTCAACCAATCAGAATGTTTAGCGCCAAAGTCCCGCCCCCGAAAGTTCCGGAACTTTGAAAAAGTACCACCTCGCCAGAGGTGAAATGTGCTCTGAATGTCCCCTCCAATTGTGAACACTGAACTGCCCGTTAGCTGATCGTACGTGTGGAAATGAAGTTCGTTTAATGTCCGTGTGGGTATTTGGATACAAAATAATTAACTCTTTCTTGTCAGTTTACCATTAAGCACTCAGTCATCAGTAAATTGTTTGATCATCTGACGGAAGTTCAGTCATATTTATTTAGTGGAAGTATTATCAGGTCATAGGGACCAGAGTTCCAGTTAGTGCATATCAGTATTCTTAGCAACAGTAGTGGAGAGGAAGTTCCAATTGCTGTGAATTCCATTACACACAAACATAGATGATGATTTTACTTCTGTTCTTTAAATTATTTCTTTGCAGAACCCACATGAACTTTTAGCCTGAGGAAAAGGTCTGTTTGGACTGGGGGAGACTGCATGTAGGGCAGCCAGAACTGTAAAACCATAGCTCCAAGCAAAAGCGGATGAATAATTTGTGAATGTGTGTCACGTGGCGTCTCATTTTTCTCTAAGGTTAGGCCTAGAGCTTTGGCCTAATAAACAGCTAAAGAAACCATCACATCTGATGCATATATGTATATTACCCACAGTAAAACATGTGACCTGCTCTTTTTGTCCATATTGACATTCTTAAATATAACTTTGATTACACTTATGGTGAATGTTTTAGAGGCAGATGTTTCATTAGAGACCATGTTAAGAGAAAATATCACAAAATAATGCCTAATCCACTTGTTATACCATGAGATTACATTTATATAGTCTTTCTTAGCATGTGAGCCATTGTTGAACTGAATGTACCCTTAACTCCATGTTGATGTTCCTTTCCTTCCTGAAGGAAGTCTCTTTTTTTTTCTTTTCTTTTTTTCTTCACATTCTTGGTATCCTCTCACCAAACCGAGACGTTTCGTTCCACAATTGAACTTGGATGTTAATGTCATCGCTCTATTGATCTGTTGTCTATTTGTTACACCTTTACATAATACAAACTCTAAATAATTTGTTTACAACATGCATTTAACACGTGATTTCCTATGTGTAGAACACCATTAGTGAAAGTGAAGGTATAGTATAATAGTCCAAAAGTCTGATCATCGGTATAACCATGGCTTAATGTCTGTCTGTTTACAGGTCTATAAAGGAAGTACAAATGCACTCTCGAAGTACTCCATCTTACAGGGAAATGACGCCCAAAATCTAGAAGTCGTAGCATTCTGTGAAGACATTTCAAAGTGAGTTGTGTGTTGTTGTTGTTGTTGTTGTTGCAGAAGGTCCCAGGATACCTGAATCAGTCTGTAATGTTGGATTCTATAGGGAAAGCAAGGCTAATTTGGATCTGAAGGGCTAATTTTGGAAATGCCTCAAGACCTCAAACAAGGACTGCTAACAAGTGAAATGTAGGAAGTCTACAGCTGTGTAGCCCATGTAACAATGGGAGCTAGTAAATTGTTTTATGATAACATCACACAAGCAAAGAGAGCATGCATATCAAGATTAATAAAGGACTTGAGACTGAACCTTGTGGTACACCATATTTACCTGTGTTAGGTCTTTGTTTACCCAAAATGTTGTCTTTTTTTTTTTTTTTTTGCAGACTGAGGTCAAAGTTTCCACATATCGACCTGGCTACCAATCCTGGCTATGTTCTCAGCCCTGTGATCACTCAGAAGGATGCAGGAGGAGACAGTGGGGGCAGTGTTAAAGTATCCATTGAGATTTCTGATTCTCAACAGCCTGTAACTTTCACTTGTGATGGTAAGCATTTCTTTGTGACTGTGAATTGAGTCATTACAAAAAGCTATTGACAATGAAACTGTTAGCATAACAATTTTCATATAAAACATTTAAGGCAGTTAAAGGAACAATTCACCCAAAAAAATTAAAATTCTGCAGAAGAAAGTTAGTCATACAGGTTTGGAATGTCATAAGGGTGAATAAATTAAGCCATCATTTAAATTTCTGTGTGAACTATCCATGTACTCCCTGTTAGTCAATAATAAGCTTCTCTGGATGTCTGCTATAAAGGAAGCTGACAAATGAAGAAGTCACAACACAGTGCCAGAGAGCATTTATGCTGCGACACAATCTTCTTTTTACATAACTGTCATAGTGCATCTGCTCAACAGATTCTTCGATTGGGGTTCCTGTGTTTTTCATTTTTTAGATTGCATCAGATTTTTTTTACTGAGTAACCTCTCTGTGGTCCAGGCACGGAAAGTCCTTTTCATTGAGCTGTAGTGGGCTTGGCTCAGTTCCCTGTGAAGCGGCTATGTTCTGAAGACTGGCGGGCCTCGTTTTTTTTTTTGTGCTTGGTCTCTGACCACCTCACTCCTGGCGAGAAATCAAGACTGGCCTTTTGTGTTGAAGAATTTTTCTGTGTTGTTACTGCCTAAGCCCCATAGCTCTTTTTGTCCTGGATAAATCCAGCATAGACTGTGATCTTAGGAAGGGAAAAGGGGGCACAGTGTTTATTGGGCCCTGAAGTTGCTTCACAGACGGCTAATATATTAAATGTAATATGTATATTAGCTAGCTTTTCCTCAAGTCCACACCATAGGCAGAGTTTAACTTTTATGTGTGGGGGCCCAAATATTTTTGTTATACATTTCATGTATTTTTATGTAATACATATTCTACACTAAAAAATAAATTTAGAATGAACAATAACTGCTGTACAGAGTAAAAAAATAACATAATGCAGAAAAGCCGCCTCTTTTTCTGAATTGTATAGATGACCACTATCTTTCTCTCATCTTTTCAGATAAATTTTCAGTCAAATCGTTCTGTGTGCTAGATTTTTTTTATGCTCCTCTGGCCGGGCTTCAGGATGGTTTTTATGTCAAAGTTCAGATGCGGGTCAGATCCCTGGCCTGTTTTAGGCGTCTCCTTACTTTTATATTTTAGATATCCATGTATCCATGAATAATCCACATTGATGTGGAGAGATACAGAGGAGACAAATTGTTGAATAAAGTCTTTTTTTTTTTTTTTTCCCATTCAAAAAGTATTCTTGTCACTTCATAACGTTACGGTTAAACCACTGATGGGTTTCTATTGATATATTTATCATATCTGTGAGGCATGTATTCGCTGAGTTTTAATTCATTTTTGTGAGGCACTCCTGTTTAAGACGAGACGACCGAAAGCGCGTCATGTTTTCTTTATTTTATAAAAGCTTAACGTTTTGTTGATATTGTGAGTGTACACAAATAAAAGTAATAAAATCATGATTTTTTTCATAGCTCAGACAAAATCTTGATTTTAGAGCCTACCAAATAGTTTGTAACAATATTCATATATTCCATTTACATTCATCAATAAAGTAATATTTTTTCTATTACTTAACTTTCTTTCTTTAAATATCGTCCGATAATTAATGCGCATCTCGTCAATAAAGCTGGTTCTCTAATCAGCTGTTACTACACGGAGCCATGGTTAACTGACAAGCTGCGCAAATCAACGCTGATAATGAACATGAATTGGCGCAGCTTGTCAGTTAAAAATGGCTCCGTGTAGTAACACCTGCTTTATGTGAAATCACACACCTGATCGAATTTACCGCTGATTAGATAAACTGCTTTACTGACAAGATGCGGATTAATTATCGGACGATATTTATCGTGCACCCCTATTAATGCATGCAGTGAAGCACCATACAGCTAAATGATGGACATACCATCTCATTGCATGTCAGTGCTGACTGTTTAAAACTTCAAAGAAGAAAAAGAGCTTTTTGGTTTGTTTAAGTGGAGGAAAATGCTTAGCTGTGAAATGTTATTAAAGTTTGCAATTCCAGACATTCTTTCATGAAAGACAAGGCAGATTAAGCTGAGGAGGTGACTAGGGTTTGAATGTGTGGAATACGAAGGCTTTTCCAGAATAAACTCAGATCAAGTGTCTCAGTTTTCTGATCTCTGGATCAGACCTTATCCCTTCTCCTTTTCAAATGTAGGTATATCCATTTGACAAAAAGTTTAAAATTCATAGTATAGTAGCTCTAGCTTCAAGACTGTGCATATATGGTCTGATGTTCTACTCTAGCTTTTCTGCCTCATAGTTTTTTTTCCATGTCTTCCTTATGGCTGTAGAGTTCTTGCCGTTTAAGAACAACCACATTCTCCTGACATTCCAGCCCCATGTGTGTTGCTGTAGTGCCATGAAAAGAGGAGGGCAGAGGAGGAATTTTACTGGCATCCCATAACCCTTCAAAGCAACCCCAAATCCACCACAAATTAGGCATGACCATCAGACCTTTAGGCTTGAAAAACACTGCAGACATGAACAGTCCAGGCTAGGCACAGCTCACTTACTGTAATTCAGCCCTAGGTTTGGAGTTTGTAGAGAGGATCATTCCAAGGAGGGGTGTGGGGCATGTTATTGCTGCTGCCTGGGGTGACCATGAACAAAATGTTGGGTGTCATATTTTTGCTCTGATACAGTTAAACATCTCATGCCAAATCCATTTCTTGTCGTAGTTTTCGATCTCAATGAAGTAGTTCACAATTAGTTCAGAGGTCCTTTTCCAAATGGCACCCACGTCCCACGCTGTCCTCAAGTCAACACTTTACTGCATGAACTGTTTAGTAATAGTCCACTGTAAAGCCAACACCAGTGCAAGCTTTGCAAAATGGTGCATACTGCTGGCCGCATCATTTTTACGTTTTGTGCAGCATCAGGCAGACTACATCTGCTTGATGGTTCTCAATTCATTTAAATGGACAGTTTACCCAAAAATGAAAATTCTGTCAGCATTTACTCACCCTCATGTAATTCTAAACCTGAATAACTTTCTTCTGTGGATGAAGATATTTTGAAGAATGTTTTGTCCATACAATAAGAGTCAGTGGAATCCAAAACAATATTGGACACCACTGACTAGCATTATATGGACAAAAACACATTTCTTTAATTAGCTTCTGTACTTTTTCATTAGCTTCATTGTGTTCTCAGTCAATGGATGTCTTTTTCCCTCAAGTTTTCTGTGCTTTTTTCCCCCCAGTGAGTTCTCCAGTGGATCTGCTTATAATGCAGGCTTTGTGCTGGGTCCATGATGACCTGAACCAGGTGGACATCAGCAGCTACGTTCTTAAGGTCTGCGGACAGGAGGAGGTTTTACAGAAGTGAGTCTTTCATTTAACATCTCTCTTTCCTTTTTGCAGGCATTCTGTCGTATTACATAAACAAGTCCCCTGCCAACATTCCTTGAAAACTGGGTTATTTTGCTTCCTTGTTTGCTTTTTACCCACACCATTGGAAGAGCAGAACCAACAGATCAAGGGGAGGGGTTGTCTGCTCTAATAAGGAACAGGGGGAATTGGCAAAAAACTAATCATTCCAAGCTTTAGGAAGAATTGAGTCTGTATTGCAAGGTATCCTCCCTTAGTTACTGTGGGTGTCCCATGTTATTTGTGTAAGTTTTGAAAGCTCTTAGTTTCTCGTTATGCTAAGCTATAGTTCTTCAGATTCTGGCTCAGTGCTGACTCTCTTGTCCTCATTTGACTTTGGCAAGTTGATACTAGTGATTACGACCCTGCTCTGGCCTTCCAAAGCACAGTCATCCAGGACTCATCTCATAGCCAGGAATGTTCTTAGACTGCAATCTCAAAAAAATTTGATTTATTTTAGCTTTTATTATTATTTTTAAAAGTTTGGTGTTGGTAATATATATTTTGTTTGTATTAAGATTTCTTTTAAAATATGTCTCTTGGCAAGGCTTTATTTATTGATCTAATATATAATAAAAACAGTAATATTGTGAATATTATTACAGTTCATAATATATAGTTCATAGTATATATTTTAAAATGTAATTTATTCCTGCTTTGGTAAAGCTAAATTTTTCAGAAATCATTTTTATATGAAGATTTGGTAACATTTGTTCTTCTTATCCGTGTTGAAAAGAGTAATGCTGCTTAATATTTTTGTAAAAACCAAAGAAAGTTCAAAGGACAACATTTGTTTGAAATATATTATTAACGTATTTTTTATCATTTTAATGCATCCTTGCAAAGTAAAAGTATTAATATATTTCAAACAATATCTTAATAACCCCAAACTTTAAAATGGTAGTTATTGTTACAGTTATTATTACTAGTATAAAGAGTTGAGATATTATTCAGTTATTCATTGATTCATTGAGTTATTGTTACTTTTGGCTCTGGTCCATGTCTGAAGCATCTTTAACTTTGTCTTCCAGTAAACACAGTCTGGGCAGTCATGAGTACGTGCAGAACTGCAGGAAGTGGGAGACTGAGATCAAACTACAGCTCCTTTTTCTTAGCACAATGAGAAGAGATCTGGCCCGAACGGTAAAACCATTACAACCACTAGAATAAATAATTAGAAACTAGTTCACTGCACTACTATATTCACAGGTTATAAACAAGACATATTTAATGGATAAATGTTAAGTGGGTATAAAAAAAATAATTACCCCCCTTGAAAATAATCACAAGTTGTTGCTTTGCAGCCTGAAATGAAGATGGACACAGTTTGTTTTATCCAGCTGAATTTACTCAGTGCAACTTATAACATCCAAGTGAAAGATATAACACCAACATGACCAAAAAATAAATAAATGAAACCGAATCACTGAGTTGGAAAAAGGATCACCCCCTTGTTTCAGTATTTTGTTGAACCACCTTTTGCTTTAATTACAGCCTTTAGTCTCTTTGCACATCTAGACTTTGTAATATTTGCCCTTTCTTATTTGCAGAACTGCCCAAGTTTAGTTAAATTTGATGGTGACTGTTTGTGGTCTGCTGTCTTCAAATAATTTCACAGATTTTCAAGGACATTCACCTTTTTTGCTGTGTGTGGTCAGTTTAGATGTGTGCTTTGGATCATTGTCATGTTGTAAGGTAAACCCTCTCCTTATTGACAACTTTCTGGCAGATGGAAGATTTTCCCTAATAATTTTACCCCATCCATTTTTCTTCTATCCTGACAATAGTGAATGAATGCTGTTATCTGGATGGTGAGCAGTATTTGATTTCCACCAGAGATTTCGTTTGGTACTGAGGCCAAATCATTCAATTGAAGTCTAATTTTGGCAAATCTCAGTCATGACTGCATGTGGCCTTTCTTGAGGAGTGGCTTTTTTCTTGCAACCTTCTCATACAAGCTACATTTGTGGAGAATTTGTACAAAATGTCATTTTGTCATAAACTCCTGCATCAGCTTCAGAGTTGCTGTAGGTCTCTTGGTCGCATCTCTGAGCAGACTCTTTTATCCAGTTTGGAGTGACGTCCTGATCCAGGGAGGGCCGGTGTTCTAACAAATGCCTTCCACTATTTAATAATAGACTTCACTTTGCTTCTAGGCATTGATAAAGCCTTTGAATTTTTTTGTATCCTTCTCCTGACTTGTGCCTGTCCACAACTTTATCCCAGAGATCTTTTGACAGTGCCTTGTCACCCGTAGTTGATTGTTTGCTTCAGTTGCACTACCAAGGACTGAAATGCTCCAGGAAAGCTCTTTTTCTGCTGAGCTAATCAAAATGACCACATAATTATGTATGACTGAGTTTACAGGTCATTTTTCGGAACTCAGTGATTCTGTTGTTGTTGTTTTCTGACATATGTTGTTGGTGTTATATCGTTCACTTCGCTGTTGTAAGTTGCGCTGAGTAAATACAGCTGGATAAAACACACACCGTTTCTGTCTTCATTTTCTATACCAACTGTATGTTTTCTCTTTGTACGCTAACAGGCAGAAGATGACATCTCCCCAATTGTCTTGGAGAAATACCTTGGCCTAGTTGAGAGGCCGTTTAAAGAGGCAGTCACAAGGTAGGAATGTGCTCCATCTTATCTCCTGCCCCTGCTAAAGACTAGGAAAGCCATGGGTGGCCTTTGAAGTCTCTGATTGTGCTTGTTGGTTTCTCATTCCTTTGAATGTTTTTTCTCCTCTAGAGAGGGTCTTGCCGAATACCTAGAAGGATATCATAAGCAAGTCAATCTCTGCCTTCAGAATGAGGTAACTTATTTCTCAAACAAATTAAGCTAATACTTTATAAAAAGTGTTTGAAACAACTTTAGTGTTTAGAGCTCGGTGCTCTCACTGTGTTTTCTCTCTCATTAGAGCACACTGTATAAAACAGTGGACAGTGTGGTTCAGTCGGTTAAAAATCTTTGCTGTGCTCTGGATGAAATTGAGACCCCAGCCATCACTGATGCAATCAAGAGGTTCAAACGCTCTGTCAACCTTCCTAGAACACGTTCTCCAGAGGTCAGAGAACATGTAATGAACAATATTAAAACTGTAGCTAATACTTATAAGACAATTTTAATCGCTATTTTAATGTTATGACACAACCAGTTGTTGATAAATGGCTGATATTATAGTTCTAAACGAAACTATAATCAGTTACTTTAAATTGTAAAACTGGGTTTAGGCATCACAACATTATAATATGGTATAAAAAATGTTGAGATCCACTAAATATTAACCTTCTCTAACCTTATTTAAATCAATTATTAGTATTTTGTTATTTATCCAATGCTGTTAATTAAACAATAATAATAATTCTGTTTAAATATTATATTATTTATTACTATCATTATTTATATACATATTTGTTTTGGCAGGCTGGTGCCACAAGTTCAGCTTCTACAGGTTCAGCTAATGGTAAGCGCAGCTCCTAAAGTCATCTCAATGTTCTTCTCTTAAAAGGCGAAGTTTTTAGTATTTTCTATATTAAAATGCTTTGCTCTAATACTTCATATGCACAGTCATCTGCAAGCAAGCCCTTTTGGTAATTTCCTTGAAAAAGTGTAAGCACTGTGGCTTTGTTGTGCTATCAGAACATTGCTCTGTTGTTTTATTTTTCATGATTCAAGCCAATT
The DNA here is from genome assembly GCF_003368295.1 of Carassius auratus. NCBI lineage: Eukaryota > Metazoa > Chordata > Actinopteri > Cypriniformes > Cyprinidae > Carassius > Carassius auratus. Next base: position 9,359,578 of record NC_039285.1, read on the forward strand.
TCATATAAAAACCTTACCATTCTGTATATTATTAGTAGTAGTAGTTAAAAGTATTAATGTTTACTCTATTTATTTGAGCATATTTTGTCTCATATTTTGTTTCAGTCTAGTGATGCTAGTGGGCCAGAAATGACATACTTTAACATTACATCCGTGAACTTTACTCAGCTTCTTGTGATCCCCAGGTTATGATAGCCCAGTAGAGGAGAGTGTAGCCGGACTCACAGACGCTGTGTATGATCTCGCTAAGCTCTACCTGAGGTCTTTCTGTCCAGCTACTCCTGGCTGCATGATGGAAGAGCACATGGAGGACAGGAGGGACAGCAGAGAGGCCTCGGGCACCACAGAACACCTGCAGTTCACGCTGTTTGCCGTTCATGGCATTCCTGCTACCTGGGTCAGCAGGTAAGCACTGTGACCCCTTTAGTGCTCGTGAGATGAGTGTTTCTGAAGCTGGTATAAGCGTTAGTTATAAAGAAATTTATTTGAAAAGAAATCCATTTTCCCTTCCTGTTTTGGCGTATCAAGCCCCACAGTCTAAATAAGCACTAAACGATGTTTAATTCACTCCAGACTGATAATGACTCTGTTTAACAAACTCACAGCCAAGGTAAACTACTCAACTACTTTCGAAGCACTGCCTTAGTCCATATTCATTCCACTGTTATTTCCTCCTAGATAATTTGAGTAATTTTGGATCTGTGCTCTTTTGGAGCAATCAGCTGAAGTAAATTATATCTGGACCATTCAACATTTAACCCAACTTGGAGAGCTTAGAATTGTGTTATTTCCATTCACTACACTCAAAAGTAACCATATTCAACCTTCTTTTGAAATGGCCACCTATGAAAAATATTGCAAGGAATGAGGGCTGTGTCCTCTGATAATGAATATTTGGAGGGTCAAGATGTTGCTGATGATCTCATATTACTAATGCTGTGCAGTACAGCTAAATATTTAAATTTTTTTTGACAATCGGGATACAATTAGAAATGTACATATTAGTTCTTAAATGGCCTCAAATTTAGATTTTTAACTGTAAATTTTTGATCCACAAAAAACTTCAGTAACTTTGCTTTAATGCTTGTTGATCATTAAATGAGTATGGATCAAGTAACTAATCAACTGACTAATATATTGTGTGTGTATATTATGTTCAGTAGTTTGGGGTCAGTTTTTTTTGTATATATATATATATAGTTTTTTTTAAATACAAATTTCTCAAAAGATTTTTGCTTCAAATAAATGCTTCTATTTTGAACTTTCTATTTAAAAGAATAAAATAAGCTTGAAATGTATCCTGCATCACAGTTTCCACAAAATATTAAATTGCCTAAGCTTTTTCAACCTTGATAGTAATAAGAAATGTTTCTGGAGCACAAAATGATTTTTGAAGGATCATGTGTGTAATGGCTGCCGAAAATTCAGTTTTGACGTCACATTAATAAATTACAACTTAAAATATATTAACATAGAAAACAGTTATTTAAAATTGTTATAATATTTAACAATATTACTGCATCATTTTTTTTATATAAAAAAAGCAGTCCTTTGCTAAAAAGATTTAACATTTAAGAGTTAATGTAAAAATCTTAGCAATCCCATACTTTTGTATAGCAGGGTGTGAATGTCTTTTTTTATGTACAATATATTAAAATAGTTGATACTTTTATAATTTATTGAGATGCACCTGTAATGTCATGGAAAAGTTCATTTATTTTTGTAATTCAGTTCAAAAGGTGAAACTCGTGTAATTCGATGCATACAGACTGAAGTAGTTTAAGTTAGGGGTGCACCGATCAAGATCGGCCGATCGTTATGCGCAATCCAGTCAGTAATGCCGGTTCTCTAATCAGCAGTAAATTCCATCAGGTGCGTTATTTCACATAGAGCAGCTGTTACTACACAGAGCCATTTCATTTTCAACGTTTATTTGCGATTCTTCTCAGTTAACAACAGCTCTGTGTAGTAACAGCGGCTCTATGTGAAACCACACACCTGATGGAATTAACCACTGATTAGAGAACCGGCTTTACTGACGAGATGCGCATTAACGATCGGCCGATCTCGATCGGTGCACCCCGAGTTTAAGTCTTTGGTACTTTTATTTGTGAATATTTTGGCTCACATTTAACAAAAATCTCAACAAGTTAGAATACTTTAAGATCTATAAAAAAAATTTTTGTGAATTGTTGGCCTTCTGTTAAGTATGATCATTTACTGTACATGTACTCAATACTTTGTAGGGACTCCTTTTGCTTTAATTACTGCTTCAATTCAGCGTGGCATGGTGGTGATCAGTTTGTGGCACTGCTGAGGTGGTATGGAAGCCCAGGTTTCTTTGACAGTGGCCTTCAGCTCATCTTCATTTTTTGGTCTTTTGTTTCTCATCTTCCTCTTGACAATCCCCTGTAGATTTTATCTGGGGTTCAGATCTGGTAAGTTTGCTGGCTAGTCAAGCACACCAACACCATGGTCATTTAACAAACTTTTGTGCTTTTGGCAGTGTGGGCAAGTGCCAAATCCTGCTGGAACATGAAATCAGCATCTTCAAAAAGCTGGTCAGCAGAAGGAAGCATGAAGTGCTCCAAATCCTTGATTAACAGGTGCAGTGACTTTGGTTTTCAAAAAACACAATGGCCCAACACCAGCAGATGACATTGCACCTCAAACCATCACAGACTGTGGAAACTTAACACTGGACTTCAAGAAACTTGTTCTGTGAGCTTCTCCACCCGTCCTCCAGACTCTAGGACAGGGGTAGGCAAGTTCGGTCCTAGAGAGCCGCAGACCTGCAGAGGCTGCATATGAAAACTTAGGCAGGTGACTTGCTGCCTTGCTGTCTAATTGGGCAATGACTTTGCAGGCAGAGTGAAACTGATCATGAAACTGATTTCGGACAGGCTTCTGAGGCAGCGTAATGGTTTAATGATCTAAATCAAAATATAGAGAGCTTTGGTGATAATTAGGTTTATATTTCATTACTGCAATATTAATTTATCGCTAGAAATGGCATAAAAGTGAAAAACGTTGATCAGAAACATACATTAACACACAAACTGACCATCAACCGCAACTTTCAGACGCCATAATTTTTTGGCTTAACTCTCATGGAATGGAACGCACAGGATTGTGGGATATCAAAGGCAGCGTTGGATACATCTATGCTGCCTTCAGAAATTGGCCAGATGAAGGCATCTCAGGAGACAGGAAGTGAAGCTAACTTTGATTTTGGACGTGCCTTGATGCCTTCCTACCTTGGAATGCGTCCTCCGAAGGCAGCATTTTTCAGTTTTCGGATGCAGCCAGAGTTCAGCTTCAACCTTAATCAAACGCACCTGAACAAGCTTATTAATCCACTCAGGATTACTAAGGTACAGGCAGGTGAGGGTTTTTTTCAGAGTTGGAGCTGAACTGTGCAGGACTGCTGCTCTCTAGGACCGAACTTGCCTACCCCTGCTCTAGGACCTTGGCTTCCAAATGAAATACAAAACTTGCTCTCAAGAGGACTTTGGACCACTGGGCAACAGTCCAGTTCTTCTCCTTAGCCCAGGTAATATGCCTCTGACGTTGTCTGTGGTTCAGGAGTCGCTTAACAAGAGGAATACAACAACTGTAGCCAAATTCCTTGACACGTCTGTATGCCTTGACCCCAGCTTCAGTCCATTCCTTGTGAAGTTCGCTTAAATTCTTGAATTGATTTTGCTTGACAACCCAAGGCTGCGGTTCTCTCGGTTGGTTGCATTTTTTTCTTCCACATCTTTTCCTTCCACTCAACATTTATGTTAACATGCTTGGATACAGCAATCCGTGAAGATCCAGCTTCTTTGGCACCCTTCCTTGTGAAGGGTGTCAATGATTGTCTTCTGGACAACTGTCAGATCAGCAGTCTTCCCCATGATTGTGTAGCCTAGTGAACCAAACTGAGAGACCATTTTGAAGGCTCAGGAAACCTTTGCAGGTGTTTTGAGTTGATTAGCTGATTGGCATGTCGCCATATTCTAATTTGTAGAAATTTGTTGAATTGGTAAGCTTTTGTTAAATGTGAGCCAAAATCATCACAATTAAAAGAACCAAAGACTTAATTTGTGAAACTCGTGTATTAAATAAATTCAGTGCACATAGACTGAAGTAGTTATAGTAGAATTACTGAAATAAATTAACTTTTCCACAACATTTCTAATTCATTGAGATGCACCTGTTCATCACCAAGGGAGTTTACTCTTATGGAATTTAGCTGAACACTAGTTTGTTGAAGTCAGTGGGTTAATCTTTGTTTTAGGCCATACCGCATAGCTTGCTTTATCTGTAGCTCTCTTTATCTAGCATCAGCAGCAGCACTTCTCTGCTGTGGCTGAAATAGACTTGACTGGTGATTTCCATAAAGAACAGTGAGAGCAGGCAGATCTGCACAGAGAGAGGGCTGTGGTTGTGTGTTTGGAGGCAAAGCAGGGTCAAAGTTCTGCACCACTTGGTTCTGTATTTTGATCCAGTTCTCTAGAGGGAGAAACTTTTATTTGTCACTAATTTCTCCCTTGAGGATACTTTCTACCACAGTGCTTCATCACGGAGCCTATTTATAATAGTATGAAGAATGTCCATAGATCACACCAAAAGAGTTTCAAAATATGGATCTTTGTGCCATTTATAATCCTAAAAAACATTTCAACTTTGATTGGCTTTGTTGAAATACTAAAGCACATACTTTGCCATAATTTGAACCATTTCAAACAAATATTTAAATGAATATATGCAAACCATTTATGTGTAAAAATAGTGTTTAAAAGTGTGGTAGTCTTGATTAATTAATCAAATAAATCATATTCAAAGTATAAGTACAGTACAAGCCAATGTTTTCTTCCCTTTCTGTGCTGTAGATTAATTTGTCCTTCCTGTTTTTCAGTTTTGAAAAATACTACCTGATGTGTGCCCTGACCCACAACAACAGGAATCTCTTCAAGCCTGTCCAGTCCAAAAAAGTGGGAACATACAAGAGCTTTTTCTACCACATTAAATGGGACGAATTGTAAGTGTTAATGCCCCTTAAACATGCTAGCACGCTACTTCCTGCAGTTTTTAGAATTAGAGGGAAATCAGCGGGATTGCTGCCAGTTGCTGCTGTTGGTGACAACTTCCTCTGTTTCTTTAGGATCAATTTCCCTATTTCAGTGGCACTGTTGCCGCTGGAGGCCATGTTGAGTCTTTCCCTCTATGGGGTTCTCAACCAGAATGCAAACAACTCGCCAGATACCAACAAGCAACGGAAGGGTCCAGAGCTTTTGGGAAAAGTGTCCATGCCCCTGTTTGATTTCAGAAGGCAAGTTATAAAATAATACCTCAAATAAATAAGATTTAGAGTGTATTGTAAGTTGTAGAAGTTTCAGGACTCCTTCATATTTATTCAGTTGCACGTGCACTTTTTCTTTGTATGTTATAAGTAATAATTCCGTAATAAATCAGTTATTCATTGTTCATAATGCAAAAATGGATCCATAAACAGCTCCATTGTTGATGACTGAGATGTCATCCCTTCATTACCTCTTTATGTAAAATCCTGAAGGACAAAGAAAACACATTATGTAACACTGGCTATGATAAAATGACTGATTTACTGCCATTTTGATTGTTTCACTTACAAAGTGGGAGGTTTCATAAAATTAAATTATGACTCCAATTTATAATTACAAGTTATCATGTAATTATGGTAATATATGACAGCACAACATGACCACTGTATATTGGGATGCCTGTGGTAGTTTAATACATTTGAGACTGCAGTATAATAAATCATATAAACATGACTTCCATGCATTTTGTGTTTTTAGGGTGTTGTCAAGAGGTAGCAAGCTGCTAAGTTTGTGGACGTCTCCTCAAGTCCTTCAGCCTGGAGCTGCAGGCAAGGGGAAGAATCCTTCAGAACGGATCATACTGCAGGTTCTTTTATTTGTGCTTTTTTTTCCATCTAGAGTCAGTTGCTCTTCACTGACATTGATTCACACGTAAATATCACTGTCTGACCATTCTCAGGTTGACTTCCCCAGTCCAGTGGTGGACGTGCTCTACGTTGGTCCTCAGGAGAACGACTGCCCGGACCCTCAGTCTCTAGAGCCACTTGATTCGGGAGATCGAAGTGAGGTAGAAAAGCTGTGTGGACGAGCATCTGCTTTTGGGTAAGTTTGCATCGCTAAAAAGACCTCATGGCATAATGTGGATTTGCTTTACATTACAAGGAAATACCAGTTCTTGCTAAAGAGTAGTTGTAAGGTTTTAGCTAGGATTAGTTCGTAGGCTTTGATTCTGGCTTTTGGTAAATCCCTAATCAGAATAATTTGATAGTTACAGTGCCATGGGCTTCCTGTCTTATTTGAGCATTAGAAGCTTCATAATAACCCAAAGCAGCATATGAGCTGAACATGATTTCAGATATTGAGGATAAAAGAGCTTTTGAGAGCATTATGTAATTGAATCAGTTTCGCATAGTTACTCCAATGATATGGATCCCTGTCAGCTTGCTTATCTTATTTAAGGGTTTTAATTGAGTTGAGAATGAAGTGATTTTGAGCTTCTCAGTGTATAAAAACATCTATTAAATAGACATGGACATCATTAAGCCTATTCACAACACTATAAACACTAATGTTATATTCACACAGCAGCAAAATACAGAGCACATACATTGATGCTGCACTTTTTCAGGTTCAAAAGAGCATAATTCATTTAAAATAAAATGTTTTTTTTAACAGTGTAAAAGTCTGAGCCTAGAGAATGGGATCCACTTCTTTTTGTCCAAATAGACATTATTTGATTCTCATCTGTCTGTCGTCTTCTGTATGTACAGGACAATTTGTGAGTCAGAATGTTTATGAGAACCATTTAGTGTTTCACATGAAGAACTTTTTAGAGGTTTTCTTGTAAAGATAGCACAAGCGAACTTGATTCTTTGCAATAACAGACTTGAACTTCTTGTGTCTTCAGAATAAATCTCTATTGATAAGGAGACATTGCAGCTGAAAAGCAGAGAGTTGTCGGGTCTTGTTTAGTATGCTCTGCTGAAAATGCATTGCTCTGATGTAAAACAGAAAGCTCAGTCAGCTTTAAAACAGCCACACAACACTCAGCCTCAGCCGGCGGGCCGCTCTATGTCTCTCTGAATGCCCACCAAGTGCCAACAGCTGCCGGGCTCCCAGCGTAACTGGCCGTTTGCAGACACATTTAAGAGGGGTGACTTCTTTCCTGTGCCTCTTATCTCTGGATCAGGACAAAATCTTACTTTACGGTTCATGGATTAACAGTTTAGAGTGTCTGCTTCTTGGGTTAGGTTTAAGCCCACAGGAAGTAGCATAATTTCTAGAATATAATTTCTGAAACATACTGCAACTGTTATTCCGAAGTGATTTATGTAATGCATTTTACATCAAGCATGTAAAACATGCTTAAAGCACACACATTTGGAATCATGCCCATTGAGCCCAAGTTTATTTGTGCAGCTCATTTTCCACATACCGTCTTTCACTTTAAATACATTTGTTTAGGCTTTGCGTTTATAATTAATGTTTAGAATGAATGCCACTGTAATTTGTTTTATACTTATATTTTTCTGTTTTCTTTTCCGGTTTTATTCTGGAATGAGGGGCAGTGACATGTACACATTTATAGTGTTTGTAATGTATGTTAAACATTTGCATGATTTACCAGTATTTTACATTTACTTCTGAATGTAAAATGTGACTTGTACACAGATGGGACTTATGTTTTTTTTTCCCATTAGTGCAGTTTTGACCCCTTGAAACTTACATGTGGGTACAACTTATTTTCTGGAAAATATGATATTTCATCTACTTTGACATTGCCCTGTATTCTTTTCCACCAGGCTGTCACGAGCAGACAGGCAGCTGCTCTGGGACCAGCGGTACTATTGTCGGGACTATGAATACAGCCTACCCAAAATCTTGGCCAGTGCACCCAGCTGGGACTGGGGCAGTATGGGTGAGATCCACTCCCTTCTGCACCACTGGCCCCCTCTGTCGCCTGTTTCAGCCCTGGAGCTCCTTGATTCAAAGTATGTATCTGTTTTATGGCCCACTTTTGCCTTTCCGTCTGTATTGCTCAAGCTCATTTTTACCATATGACCTTTTTAATGTGTCACTTTGATCATATGATTTTTCTTCCTTATAGCATGCTTTCAAACTTCAATCATTTTTGACCACGTTATTGGTCTCATGACTTGCTTTATTACTATTCTCTGATGGAGAGGGAGCTGAGCATGTGGTGAGTGTTGTACTTGGTTGTGTGTGTTATATTCAGATTTGCTGACACAGAGGTGAGGAAAGTGGCCGTGAGCTGGATCGAGAGCAGCAGTGATGATGAGCTGGCTGACTATCTCCCTCAGCTGGTGCAGGTGCGCACACACACACACACACACACACACACAAACACGTTTGTGCATGTATCTTTTCCTTCTATAAACAGCTTGTCATAGTGCTTTCTGTTGCTTTTTCTTGGTCATACACATGGAAAAAGAAGTAGACTTTGTATACTTTTATATAATCCTTTAAAGAATGTTTTTGGATGCTTGGTTGCATGTTATTTACAGTTAAATTAAAATGTATTCAAGTAAAATATTTTAATTAAATGCATTTATTTTAATTAACTTTTCTGACCCACATAAGTTAACCTAAGTACATTTTCATATGTATGTTGCATAATTGTGCTTCAAGTATACTGTCTAATGTACTGACAAGCATTTATGGTAAATTGCAGGCAGTGAAGTTCGAGTGTCACCTCAGCAATGCCTTGGTGATGTTTCTGCTGTCTCGAGCTCTGGGAAATATCAATATTGCACATTATCTTTACTGGTAATTATGTTTATTAAAAGGAACATATACATTTTAAGAGTAGTCAGTTCAATACAATATTTAATCACTCAAAAATGAAATTTCATTAAGAATATGGTGATTTGTTGAAATTTCGGTTGATAGCATACACAGTCTGCTGGGGTCTGTTTGGCTTTAGGCTGCTGAGGGATGCCGTGCAGGACCCAGCGTTCGGTCAGCGTTATGACCGCATCCTTGGCGCGCTGCTGTGCCTGTGTGGGACTGGCCTGAGGGCTGAGCTTGAGAAGCAGACCAGGCTTGTGCAGCTGCTGGGTGCTCTGGCCGAAAAAGTGCGGCAGGCGAGCAGCTCCACCCGACAGGTAAGCCATGGCTGGCATTAATTAAAGAAGATGTCTCATGATTTTTAACCTGTGTAGAATGCATCCCAAAAATAGTGTAACATTCCTTTTATAGTTATATGGTTTTATTTAGAAGTTTCACACATGCATTGTTTGTAGATGTTGCTACACTACACTACTAAATAAAGTTTAGGGTTGGTAAGATTTTTTTATATTATTGAAAGAAGTTTCTTATGCTCACCTAGGCTACATTTATTTGATCAAAAACAGTAATATTGTAAGATATTACAATATTATGTTATATTATATTTTAAAATGACATTTCTATGACAAAGCTGCAATTTCAGTCCCACACAATCCTAATATGCATCTAATATGCTGATTTGGCGCTCAAGAAACATTTCTTAATATTAGTGTTGAAAGCTTTTTGAGGAAATGGTGCTATACGTTTTCACAATTCTTTGTTGAATAGGAAGTTAAGGTTTTTTTTTTCTTTGTCAATTTTGATCCATTTAATGCATCCTTGCTGAATAAAAGTAATAATTTCTTGAAAAAATCTGTGCCAGCAGCAGAATCTTGTGCTTCTTTATTTTAGTTGGTTTTATTTTCTTAAATCCAGTAAGGATTTATGAGTTCAAACCCAAGGCTTCTGGGAAACAAGTGCAGGATTTTCTAAATTGTTCAACAACTAGTTCCAAAATCGAATTTAATAATACTTTTTAAAACATGATCTGAATAAACATCAAGTAAAGGAAAGGTTACATAAGTATACAAGGAATCTCTTGTTTTTCTGTTTTCTTTTGGATTTTGAACAAGAGCTGGGTTTTAACCTTCAGTCCTTACAAAACACTTAAGAATATTTTTCTAACTAGTACAATGACCTGTGAAAGATTATTGGATCAGTGGGTGACTGTATTTGGATGAACCCTTGATCCCTCCAGCTCATCCAGTCAGTTTTGATATATTGTCTTGTACTGATATGCAATATGGCAAAAATATATGGAAACCAAAACACCAAGCCCATAAGTGCATGTTGAGCATTTATTAAAAAAATTGGCACTCACATTTGGTGTTCAAATTCATTCCAAATGTGTTCAGTGGGGTTCAGATTTGGGTTTTGTACAGGCCAGTCAAGTGCCAATCAATGGCTAAATAATTTTTACGGATCTCACTTTGCTCAAGGGTTTTTGTCATGCTGGAATGGAAAAGGGTCCTCCCCAAAGCATTGCCACAAAGTGGGATACGCACAATTCTCAAGAGTTATCATTGTGTTCTATAGCATTAAGATCTGTATTCAGTGGAATTAAAGGGCCTAGCCAAACATGCTGTCAGAAGGGGGGTGTCCGCATATTTTTGGTCATATAGTGCCTCATCTTATATCTCCCATGTGAACCAGTGGTTTACATACAGATGGAAAGCTCTTTTTAATGCTCTTTATTACTTGTAGACACATTTATCATGTTATGGCTTTGTCTGTCTTGGCTAAATAGAGTTGCTAAACCCAGAAACATATTAATGTTTTGCTCTTCCAATTCCATCATTCTGAATTCATTGGGTTTTTTGAATGGGCCATTGTTATGGTCCGTAGTTAACACAAGTAAATAAACTTTATCCTACAACATAAAATAAACCAGTCATTCACCAGTCATGATTTACTTCAGGCATTTAAGTGTCTGTTGCTATCAAGTGGTTAAATAAATGGGACTACAGAGGTTGTTGGGGACATTGACCAGCTCAGCTATTTTATTATTGTTGACGTAGTTGTTGTTTTAGTTTTTGTCAAACGGATAGTTCACCCAAAAATTAAAATGTGATGTTTATCTACTTACCCCAAGGGGCATCCAAGATATAAGTGACTTTGATTCTTCAGTAAAACCTAAACCAATACCATTCAAACCATCGCAGTCTAGCACTCTTATAATGTAAGTGGATGGGAATCACAGCTAAAACATACAAACAAAAATACATACACAAACAAAACCAAATTAAACCCTGTGGCTCGTGACAATACACTAATGTGTAAAGACACAAAACGATCAGTCTGTGCAAGAAACAGAACTATATTTATATAATTCTTTTACCTCTGATTCACACAATTTCTGAACTGTTAGAACTCTCCTGAGCGTGTTCTCAGCAGCAGGTGCGTGAGGCGGCTTCTTACTTTATGGCAGATCGCAGATTTAGAAATTGCATTACCACCATCTCTCCAGTGGACCATTAACACTAGGGATGCACCGAAACCTTAGGGTTTTTTTCACCGAACCGAACCCTAGGCTTGCACTACGCTGGTCGACGTCACGCGGGCGTTGATTGCGTGAAGGTGTTTATATGAGGAGGAACACGGCCCGACAGTTTGCTCTAAACTAAACTGTTCAGGGTTTTTTTCTTCTTTGTTTTAGCTATGATTCCCCGCCACTTACATAAAATCAAGCTCAACTTTTGATTTGAATAATTTATTAATAAATATTGAAGTTAACTTTAGCTAGGATTAGTAAATGCTGTAGAAGTGTTGTTCATGTTAACTAATGAAACTTATTAAGTGTTTCCAAGTTTTTTTAAATATTTTATTTCAATTAATCTAGTCTGCTTTTACAGCTTTGAAGTCTTTATACTAGCTCTCTTGAAAACTATTCTTACTCAAAACTCTCAACTTGGAAGTATTTGGAAACTTAGGAGTTTTGGGTGGAAGTCATGAGGTTGTAGTTGGTATCAGTCAAATTAGGTCTTAATGCTACTTAATTTGCCAGTCTGAATATTTGTCGTTTTTTTAGATGGTGCTGCTGGAGGGTCTAGAGAGGGTACAGTCTTTCTTCCAAAAGAACAGCTGTCGACTCCCTATTAGCCCCAGTCTGGTGGCAAAAGAACTCAATATCAAGGTGAGTATACCAAATTGACTATATCGAACCTACATTCTCAATCTGATTAATGCATTTGATCAGCATTTCTATAGAAGCTTCTAAATCCACACTTCCAAGAAACGGATCTCTTCAGCTCTCATGCTGGGTCCGGTTTTGTTCCATTTGCTGGGAAGCATTCACAATCGATTCACTCCCCCTCTCTTCCTGTTTCAGATGTAGAGTTTTCACACTCGTAAAGTCATGTGACTGAACTCATTCTCTTCTTCTCCCCATTTCAAAGCCCCTCTTTGTTGCCAAGTTGAAGAAGAGAATCCAACGTAAACCCTGAGGCTGATGTTGTGATGCTTTAGTAACATAGTGCTACTTTTGTTGAAACTAGGCCTGCTCTTTCTTCAATTCCAATGCTGTACCTCTGAAGATTGCACTGGTTAACGCAGACCCGCTGGGAGACGAGATTAACGTCATGTTTAAGGTGTGTGTGTTCAGTATAGTGAAGGGATCTCCATAGTTTGAATGTATACCTACTGTATATAGAGGTTTGTTATTGTTATACATCACTTTAGTTTGACAGTAGTTACAGGGCAGTCGGTTTCTTTTTCTATTAATTGCAATGGTGGGATCTTCCATTAAACTCCCAACTATAAACGTGCATGATTGATGGAAATTAGTCTGCTCTTAAAAAATGTGCCACAGACAAAAATTTAAAGTCTGGTCTCAGTCATGAACATGCCCTCTAGTGGTTCAATCAGTAGTAAAACAAAAGTAGTACCTACATATTCTAGATATGCTTGTTTTTGAGGTATGTCCGATTAGCTTATCCGTCTTAACTGAAACTCAGGTTGGAGAGGATCTGAGGCAGGACATGCTGGCGCTGCAGATGATTCGGATTATGGATCGGATCTGGCTACAGGAGGGACTGGACCTGCGCATTGTCAACTTCAAATGCATCTCTACTGGAAAAGATAAAGGTACTTTCTGCACTACATTTAAAACCCATTTAACTATTTTACATTAGAATAAAATAGTTCAAATATGTATATATTTTAAATACTATTATGATTTTCATTACTGTTCAAAAGTTTGGATTCTATAAGATGCTTTGTATTTGTTAGGGGTCTCTTATGGTCTCTAGAGCTGCATTTATTTCGAGTGAGTGAGTGAGTGAGTGAGTGAGTGAGTGAGTGAGTGAGAGAGTGAGTGAGTGAGTGAGAGAGAGAGAGAGAGAAAATATATATATTTTTTTTTTTCAAGTTTTAATACACTTTAAATTTATTCCTGTGATAGAAAAGCTGGATTTTCAGCAGTCTTCCAGTCTTCAGTATCACATGATCCTTCAGAAATCATTCTAATGATCTCTTTATTATTATAATCAATGTTGAAGCAGTTGTTGCTTAATCATTTTTGTAGATTCTTTGATAATAGTTCAAAAGAGCTAACCTTGTAAGTGTGTTAACTGTCACTTTTAATACATCCTTGTTGATTTATTAATTTCTCAAAATAATAATAAAACCTATTGACCCCAAACTTTTGAATGGTAGTGAATGAATATCCTGTTTATTGTAGGTACAACAAAAATGGCCTACGGGTCAGAGAAAATGTTGCAAATTGAAATGAAAAATAAAATTGATTTGTTTAATATTGCTTTATTAAAAATGACTTTGTGGCAGTACTTCTGTTATAACATTTGTGTTTGGTTTCACAGGCATGGTGGAGCTGGTTCCGTCTTCTGAAACGCTGAGGAAGATTCAGGTGGAGTACGGCGTGACGGGCTCCTTCAAGGACAAACCTCTCGCCGAGTGGCTTCGCAAGTATAGCCCCGCTGAGGATGAGTATGAGAAGGTACATTTAAAACGAAACTGGATAATTATGCATAGCAGTTTAGTCAAAGCCAGGTTCTTGAGGTTGACCGTCTCTTGTCAGGCCTCCGAGAATTTCATCTACACCTGCGCAGGGTGCTGCGTGGCCACTTACATCCTAGGCATTTGTGACCGCCACAACGATAACATCATGCTGCGCTCCACCGGCCACATGTTCCACATAGACTTTGGGAAGTTCCTGGGCCACGCACAAATGATTGGGACTTTTAAAAGGTGAATGATGACGAGTTACGTCATGTAAGACTGCTCAGTTTGGTTTTGTTAATCATGTTTTGTTCTCTTGTGCAGGGACCGAGCACCGTTTGTCTTAACCTCTGATATGGCTTACGTCATTAATGGAGGCGAGAGACCCACTAGCCGCTTCCAGCTTTTTGTTGACCTTTGCTCTCAAGCTTACAACCTGATACGCAAACACTCCAACCTCTTCCTCAACCTGCTGTCTCTGGTATTATACAGCACCGCACTGCAAACAAATCTCCAAAGTCATTTGTGTGTCATCAGTAAGGCTCTGTTTCAATGGTCAATTGCACAACCCTAGGGACAGGAAGCTGTTTGCATACGTTTCTCCATTCAGGATTTTTGTTGCTTTACTGTTTACTTGTTTATTGATCAGTTTAGTTTTGTGTGTTTAACACAGATGACACAGTCCGGTTTGCCTGAGCTTACTGGAGTCCAAGATCTTAAATACGTGCATGATGCTCTTCAACCTCAGACTACAGATGCAGAGGCTACTATTTTCTTCACAAGGTATGTGTTTGATTTTTTTTATTATTTTTTTTCGTGTTTTTTTTATTTAGCTCTCGGTTTTTACATACCGGTCTCTTTTCTATCTTTTTTCTTATAGGTTGATTGAATCTAGTCTTGGCAGTGTGGCCACGAAGTTTAATTTTTTCATCCATAACCTGGCCCAGTTGCGTTTCTCTGGCCTTCCCTCCAATGACGAACCAATCCTGTCCTTCGCTCCCCGGACATACACAATGAAGCAGGACGGCAGGATCCGAGATGCCTCCATATTTTCATTTCAGAAGAGATACAATCCAGACAAGCACTACGTGAGACTGATTTTAAAAGAGGAGTTTATAAAGCAGTTTATATTATTTTATTTTTTTAATAACAAATTATTTTATTTCCATCCAATATTACAATAATTTTTCTAATTTCACCTGGATTTTCACATATCTTCCAGACGTATGTGATACGGATCCTTAGGGAAGGTCAAAGTGAGCCGCAGTTTGTCTTCCGCACCTTTGATGAGTTCCAGGAACTGCACAACAAGCTGACCATCCTTTTCCCTCTGTGGAAGTTGCCGGGGTATATGATTTCACCTCTTGTATCATGGTTTGTCAAATTTCTACACTTCTATGTTCCTGAGAGTCTTTTTCTCTTTATAGGTTTCCCAGTAAAATGGTGCTGGGACGTACACATATCAAGGATGTGGCATCCAAAAGGAAGGTGGAATTGAGCAGCTATGTGCACAATCTGATGAGGGGTTCACCAGAAGTCACCCAGGTGGCTGAATGGAAATTTAACATAAACTGTTGTTCCTTTAAATTTTTATCGTAAAATATCATTTTTCAGCAGTCATGAGTCAACCAATTAAATCAATCAAATGAACATGCACGGATTTTTAGTAACATTGTCTTAATGTTTCAATGTTTTTGGAGTCTCTTATGTATAACAAGGCTGAATTTATTTAATCATAAACAGCTGGTCAATTTTAATCAATTTTATGCATCCTTGCTTAATATAAGCAGTATTTTCGCTCTGAAAACTCTTACTGATGGCAAACTTTAGAACAGTGGTGTAAATAACTGGGACGGAGTTGAATTAGTTTTTTTTTTTTTTTTTCTTCTTAGTGTGATCTAATTTACACCTTCTTCCACCCGATTGCGAGAGATGACAAGACCGAGGGGGTTGAAGGACTCTCAAAAACTCCAGGTATGTGCGTCATATTTCAAATTTGTACCTTTTTTTTTTTTTCATTTTTATTACCGTATTTTCTGGACTATAAGTCGCACTTTTTTTTCATAGTTTGGCTGGTCCTGCGACTTCTAGTCAGTTGCGACTTATTTATCAAAATTAATTTGACATGAACCGAAGAGATGTGAACCAAGAGAAAACATTACCGTCTACAGCCGCGAGAGGGCGCTCTAATGCTGCTCAGTGCTCCTGTAGTCTACACTGAAAACATAGAGCACCCTCTTGTGGCTGTAGACGGGTTTTATCTTGGTTCTTGGTTCTAAATAAATGCGACTTATAGTCCAGTGCGACTTATATATGTTTTTTTCCTCATCATGACACATTTTTGGACTGATGTGACTTATACTCAGGTGCGACTTATAGTCCGAAAAATACGGTATTCAAATAATTAATTTTACATGCTACAGTTCTTTTTTAAGAGAATCTCATGTATCCTGTAATCGGCTTAGAGTTGTGTGTATTTCCGAACTTTTAACGCACCACATTATGATTGTTTTCATATATTCAATATCCATTTGGCAGAGACTCCTCCAGTGAGTCCCACCATTGGCCGCGTGGAGGGTGAGGTGAAGCTGTCCGTGTCCTACAGAAACAGCACTCTCTTCATCATGGTCATGCACATTAAAGACCTGGTAAGGAATAGCAATATAGCACCCGTCTTCAAACCCCAGTGTCTGTTCATTTCAAAATCTCGTCCATATTGTTCTCCCAAACACAGATGTCAAATGACGGAGCAGACCCAAACCCTTATGTGAAAACCTACCTTCTTCCAGACCCCCACAAAACCTCCAAACGCAAAACAAAGATCGCAAGGAAAACTAGGAATCCGACATTTAACGAAATGGTAACCAAAACCTACCCGTTTCACGATGCATGATTAATTCTGCTTTATTCTAACGCTAATCAACAACTTCTTTCTTTCTTGGGTCGTAGCTGGTGTACAGCGGATGCAGTAAGGAGACCCTGAAGCAAAGAGAGCTTCAACTGAGCGTGCTCAGTGCAGAGTCTCTGCGAGAGAACTGCTGTTTGGGTGGCATCACCCTCAGCCTTAAAGACTTTGACCTGAGCAGAGAGACTGTCAAGTGGTACAAGCTCACCACAGTGCCATACTTTTAGAGCCAACCATTCCTGCACACCAGTCTTCGATGAAAGGTGATGTGACTGCAGCAAGTGCCCTTACAGGACCAACATTTCAAATTCCCCCAGCATCCCTCTCTTTCTCTCTCTCTCTCTCTCTGACACTAATCAAGGTTGAAAGAATCAATCTACCTAACTTTGTGTGAAATCAACATTCGTGATCTGTGCATCTGGAACTTGGACCAAAACGGCTCACATAAATAAGAGTTTATATTATATTAGAAAATATATATATATATAGAGACTGACACTTGTATTTTTAAAACTGCTCACTTTTACACTTTCCTTTTCTAAATATGCAAACAAACATAAAAAGGTTTTGAGCCATCAGAATAAGCACAGCAGAGTTCACTGTGCTTTTGATATCGTGCCAAATGAATGGAACAAACTCGCGACCACTTCCCTTTAGAGAACAATAACAGGGTGTCTTCACATGCTCTCCTTTCATTTTCGCTCTTCTCAGTGCATTCGCGGTTTAGAAAGGCCCTGTTTTTGTAAGATAATGTAGTATGTACTTCCCGTGGAGTGATCAGAGTTGGTCAAGCTGTGTTTTTTTTAATGGAACCAATGAATTAGTATAATAATGAACCCTCTTTATAAAGGGAACGGCACCTGTGGCTTAAAGCTGCTGCCAGAACTCCGCTGAATCGTGAATCTATTGAGTTTACCAGGCATTTTTAAAAAGATGTACAAGATTGTCAGCATTAACTCTGAAAATAGTGGCTTGATACACTGTTTTATGACTGTCAAAAATACATTTTGAATGGATAGTAACATGGCCAGTTATTTATTGGTTATCTTAACCTGACCGAATCAATGTTTGCTGTAAGTCTCTGTATTAAGGAAAATTAAAGGTTTTTGAACACCTCTCTGTATACTTTGTTCTGGGGTTTCTTTAATGGATAAAAATATACTTGAACCAGTAGGGGGCAGGCAAGAAACACACAACTATTGAATATTATAATTTGGAAGTATTTTCATAAAGAAGTTTTCTTTTCTTTTTTTTCATTAATTTGCATAGTTGTATCCAGTTTTCCTCTTGCACTTTCATATTTTTAGATTTGGTTGAAACCATTTGCATTCTGTTATGCAGTGGGTTATTTTTATTTTATTATTATAAGTAGGTTTAATAGTCATATCAAAAGAAAAGTAAATTTTATGCTGTGATTTTCCAATGTTATTTTAGTATTAACCATAAACTATTATCAATTGTTTTTTTGTTTTTTTTACATCAGATTAAAATTATTTTTAGTTTGTTGCCAAAGAAACATTTCTATTTTTTTTTTCTTAACTTTAGGTTTTTCTTCTAATACTTTCTTTTATTTCAGCTTAATTTGAAAAAATGATTAAAATGATTTAAATAGTTTTAGATGACAATAACAACACTGATTGATTTGTGGTTCAAGTTGCCATTTGAAGAATTGCAAGAGCACATCTTAAAGGAATAGTTTTCATCATGTTGAGTAACTATGGATGCTGTGTTTTTCCAAACCTGTATGATTTAGAAGTAAATGGTAACCAAAATGGTTTAGTTCCCAACATTCTTCAGAATACAAATCCTCTTTTGTGTTCCACAGAAGAAAAGTCATCAGTTTTAAATGATATGAGGGTGAGTAAATGTTGATGATCTTTTAATTTTGTGTGGACTATACATTCAAATCTTTGACCCCCCCACCACACTAATGATTTCTGCCGAGGTGTTGGTGTGAACCTTAGGGATTCTTGTGGTGTGGCCCAGGTGCACTTTGTCATTGGCAGTAAAATTATAAAGGTCTAAAAGGCCTGACCTCAGATCTGCCAGCGTTTCTGTACCACCTCATTAATCAGGCTGTTGCTGTGAGAAAGCATCTGGAGAGAAAGAGAAAAGCAGGCCAGTCTTATGCTATTATGCTACTAATACAGGCCATTTGCTTTGTCTCCAAAATGAGGGCTTACTGATGAAGTATACATGATTTGACCCTAGGTTTTCACACCTTGACAGTCATAGAAGACTGCTGTTGATGTAAATTTTGTATTTTAAAAGATATAATACTGTGCAAAGGGATAGATATGATAATGAATTCCAATCAAAAAGTACATTGGTAGATTAAAACCATACTTATGATTTGTATTTGACTGTATTTTATGTATTTAATTTGACTATATGACCCATAATGTAACCTAATTGTCACAAATATTTGCACTACAGTAATGCACACAGGAAAATGAATGAAAACACTAACTTAAGTTTCCATTTTAAATATTATGCCTAATAGTAAACTAGGTACATTTGTGATGGAACAGTTTTATTAAGTGTAAGGAATTGCACTTCGTCTTGTTACAGATCTGACCTATTATACTGGAAGCTATATCTCTTGTAATTATCCAGTGTTTTTTTTTTTTTCTTCCCCCGTTAACGTTAGTAGAACATTGTTCAAAAACAACAGTGTAATGTACAGTATGACGCAAGAAGCAGTAACAAGGTTTAATTATTGCCTCAGCAATAATTAGCAAGTTTAAAGAGGCTTTAGTTGTAATCTGATATCCGATGCAAATTATCTTTAGTGCATTATTATTTTTTTTACATATATACAATACAAAAATATAAAGTTCCATCTTGTTTGAGAGCAGAATTCACAGCTTGAATCCAGTCTGGAGGTATCGAGTGAAAAAACAAACAAACAATTTTTTCATAATTTTTCCAGTCATTACTTCATCATTAAAATAAATTGAATAATTAAGTGTCTAAAATATAAAATCGCTTGCCGTAATTATGTGATGTAATAGTAGCAATATGTAAGCCTGCTGTTTCAGATATTTCACAAGGGACAACAAACCATGCGTCACTGCTGGGCAACGCATCGTGTGGGCGTGGCTTGTTGCGAAAGAGGGCGTAACCAGCGTGAGTGACACAGAAGCGATCAAATCAAAGATCGCACGGCTGCAGGGTTGGAGATATTTGTTTGTAGTGGAACGTTTTCATAAATTGGAGTCGTTTCTCGCAGGCACACGTTCACTGTTGTCACTCGGAGGTGTTCTGAAGAAGAATCGGTGATCATGTGTACTTCAGCAGCTTTCGCTCGGAGTTAACGCTCACATATCTGGGAAGATGTGGTTGGCAAACTTCAAACACCAGCCGATAGATTACTACAGAGAAAACAAACCAAGGGACGAATATCAGAATACGTGAGAGCATAGTGTGACTGTTTGAGGATGGAAGGGAGCGGAGCGGAGCGGACCGCGCTGCGTCGCTTCGGGGACAGCGGCATGATGCTTCTGCCCTGGACTAAACAGATCCTGACGGTGCTGTGGGAGCACCTCAGACTGCTGGTCCAGGTCATCTGCTGCTCTCTGATGACCGGTAAGTCTGGTTTTACTGACTCATATGTTTGGATTGAAATGTTTTGCTATTCTTATGCTTTGCCATTGCGGGATTACACAATTATGTACAGGATAGATGCACTTATCTATATGTAGATGGCTGTATAGATGTATTATTCTTATAGAATAGAACTGCAAACTGCGTAAAAAGTGCAAAATGAAAAAGTGCTGTTTATTAATGTTGTTGCATTTGATAAAAAAAAAAGTGTCCATTAAGCTTTTATCCAAAAACGACTTCAATTATTATTTAAAAAATATTTTCTTCAGAGGAGAGTGACAAAGATGTATTAAGAAAACATTAATGCAATGCTGATTTTTTTCTTTTGTAAAACAAAATAACTCAAAAATTCTAGAGCAAACGTGAAGTAGCAGGGTTTTTGTTTATTATAATAAAATTTAGATTTTGTATTTATTTCATTATTGTATTTAATTTGTATTTTTAATTAAACATTTTATTATTTTACATAATAATAATATTTACTTATTTACTCATTTTGTAATGCATAAAATATGGATAATATGAATTGTTTTTTTCTATCAGTATTTTAACATTTTATTTTTGATTAAAAACACATTCGTTCATTTATCCATCCATCCAGTAACTCCTTGTTTGGTCCCCAGTTTTCCAGATGTTCAGGTTTGAAGTCCATCTGAGAATTACAGACGAGACAGGGCAACACATTCAGCACATGACAAGCGGGTCAGGAGACCCTTCTGACAGTTTCCTGCTCTCGTCCTTGTTTGAAAACAACAAAAACATCGTGGTCGGGGGTTCCAATCCACTTTCCAAATTCGGCAGGGACCCTTTTGATGTGAGTTCCCACTCCAGAGCTGTCCTGTCCAGTCTGGTCGGCGATGAACTCTGTTGCTCTTTAGTGGAAGACCTTGTGTCCCATGCAACAGAGTGTCTCAATGACACTGAAGATCTCTATATCGGAGATCACTCCATGTGGAAACATGGATACGACTGGACCATATTAGGAGGATCAGAAAGAAAATGTGAAGAGAAAACCTGCACGTTTACTACACATGTGTCCGGGTTTTCTCCAAAGGAGTTCAGAAAGCATCAGAAACCCAGCGGTGATCCTGATTCGTATAGTTCATCTACTGAGGATGTTCAAGCTCCATGTCCGGTGCAGTCAGTCGGTCAGTTCTCAGACAGTGAGTTCAGCTGGGGAAGCACAGACAGCTCTTGTTTTGAAGGAGAACGAGAGGAGAATGACAAACTCTGGGACCTTCTGACCAGCTCGACGGATCCATATCACCCTCTGCACTTCAAGGCATGTTTGTCGAGTGCAGTTAATGAAAAAAGCAAAACACAGGTGGTTTCCAAGGCTGAGAGTCCCACTGTATCACGGTCCACTGTATCAACAGGCTCCGATTCTTCCAAAGATGAAGATGAAGAAGAAGAGGCCTTATGGAGGTCCCTCTCTCAGAATGATGACCCATATCATCCACTGAATTTCAGAGCCCCTCTTCAAAGCTCACCGGCTACACCAATACACGATTCGCCCAGCGACAACACACAAAATAAAACCGATAGACTCTTAAAATCTCCAAGGCGCTCAAAGCCAACATTACCGCCAAGGAAAGTCGCTCACCATTGCTGCCACAAATTACCCGTTGAGACATTATCAGTGATGCCATGGAGAAGACATGTTGGTCTGACTGCTGTTCGGGGAAACCAGAGGAAACGTCCCCCTTTTAAGAAGGTAATTATTAGTCTAAAGGTGTGGTCACTCTTGTTTAGCGAATTTCGCGATAAGGAATTTCCATTTCCCCGTGCAGATTTTGCAACATGTTCAAGTTGCTCATGCAAACTCGCCACACTGACCAACAGAAAGCTGCTTGGTTTGAAAGTGATCTTTGTGTGAGCTGTGCTTCATGCCACGCAACACTATTGACCTTTTCGCCCGATAAATTCTGCCAGAAATTCGCTTATCTGACCGCACCTTTAAGGCGCTTTAGACTACATTTCAGCTGACAGTCATTTCCTGATAACAGCATGTTGCTAATGTTTTCCAGGTGAAGTTTTCTCCCATCGTACAAGTCCACAAGATGCAAGCCTGGTCCTTTGCTTTTCAAGCCTCTCGTAAGGGACCGTGGGAGGAGTTTGCACGGGACAGGGACCGTTTCCGAAAGAGGATCAGTGAAACCGAGAAGGCCATTGGCTACTGTTTAAGTTTGTCACACAAGGAAAAGCTGTGGGCCTGTAAGGACAGCACACAGAAGAAGTAACCAGCCCTTGATCTGCAAAAGTGGTTTCTGACTGTAATTATTGATCTCAAATTCCCCCGGCAGCTTCTAGACTGATATATTGACTTAAATTGACATTCATACCTCACTGCTGTGTCCCAACACACATTGTACCTTGACTGCTATTGAATGTTACTACTGCTGTTGCTACAGAATTTTTATTTTATTTAATTTTTTTTGGCTATGCCTTACAGACTCTTCAGTGTGACTGATCACACATATATTTTTTAACACAAATTGTTGATACAGTATGTTGGAGTACTAAACTAGTGTTTTTTATTTTTTATTTAAAGAGATAGTTCACCCCAAAATGCCATTCCACACCTGTATAACTTTCTTTATGTGAAACACAATAGAAGACTTTCTGAAAAATGGCATGGTCTTTTTTCCCCCTATTCAATAGAAGTCAGAGGGTTGTTGTTTTGTTCAGTGGAAATAGCTTTAAATAGTTCAGTAACTATCTTCTAAATATCTTATGGGATTCACAACAGAAAGAAAGTTGCACTGATTTGGAATGATATGAATCATTTTTGGGTAAATTGTACCTAGTTTATTCCAATGTTTTTAAATGGCATGAAAATAGGCTGCTATTATTATTATTATTATTGTTGTTGTTGTTGTTGTTGAAGAAAATGCAAAAAAAAAAAAAAAAGTAACAAGGTCAAGTTACAGTCCACCTCAATGTTTACAGTTTTCTATATATAGATATATATTTGTTCAAATACATTTCCATTAATAAGTTTTGCGGTCAGTAAGATTTTTTATGTTATTATTACATTTTTAATACTGTTAATTAATACTTTTATTCTGCAAGTGTACATGAAATAAAAAGTATTTGTTGCAAAATATTTTGATTTCTTATAAATGTTGGGTTCAAACATATCACAGTTTCTTCAAAATTATTAAGCAGCACAACCATTTTCAACTCTGATAATAATAAGAGATGTTTATTAAGCAGCAAATCAGCATATTAAACTGATTTCTAAAGGATCACGCGAGACAGGAAAACAGGAATAAATTATGTTTCAAATAAAATTACAAATAAAAGTTATTTTAAATTGTACTAATATTTCACAATATTAGGCTACTGTTTAACATTTTTTTTAATGCAGTTTTAATGAGAAACATTTGTATAAAATCTTACTGACCCCAAACTTTTGAGCAGTAGTGCATATGTTGAAAATGACATCCAACACCGTACGTCCTACAAAACAGATGCTGATATTGTTTGCTACATTTGACTTCACTGATCACTGCAGTTTGTACTTGAGAATAAAATAAATGACTGCAATCCTCTTGTTTTTTTTTTGTTGTTTTTTTTACACTATAACTGCAAAAGTTCTGTTATCACGTCCTGCATTTGTTGAATGTAAAGTTGTTTCCTTGCACACTGTCCTGGCTCACATGTTTTGGTTCATCATTCTAGTTCATTGTGTCTCAGACTCTGAATGTAGAGGTGCAGGACTCCTGCGAGACCGTCATGTGCAGCCCATGTAAGAGAGGGTTAAAAACAAAGCGTGATGAAACTCTCTCCCTTGAGGAGTAATCAATTAACATCTCCCCTCGACACATCAGCTGCAACATAAACTTGCATGGTGCAAAGACAAGCAATCGTTTACGCAATCTTTCATGCTGTGACAGCAGACTGCAGGTCTAATTTAATGATGCTTCGTCCTTGACTTAATAAGATGGCATTTCAGACACATTTATTGATAATGTGAAGGTGGACACATGCTATTACGAAAGTGTTTAACTCTATATTAGCAGTAACAAGGCTGACTGATTGTAATTTAGTTTTTGCTTGTAGAAGCAGTGCCTAATTGAAAGTAACAGATCTGAGATCAGTTTGCTGGAGGGTTGCTGGCTGGATGCATGTATGTGGCAGTGCTGTGGTGTCTTCTTCTCCTAAGGTGCCTTCACCCAGGTGACCTTGGTCTCTTGGCAACCAATCACAGCACTATTTGGTAATGAGAGGATTGCATTTGATTGCAGCAGGGGCTTGTGTGTTGTGGGAGGGCAGCAAGCATGGCCCCAGCCTCTATTACTCATCCTGGGGAGTCCAAAGCTTGAGAAGGAGGATCTCTGGAGTCTCAATTACAAAGCGCTGACTGCCTGATGCAATAGAGCAGTCAGCAGCCACAGTGTGAGACAAAAAAAAACATAGACACATATCATGTTGCAGAGAGAAATTTGAGCTTGGTTGGTCATTACATAGTCACTTTTAAATAGTACTGAATGTCAGTGATGTGCAGAGTCAGTGTACATTTAATGGTTGAAAACCCGAATGATTACAAATGGTGATGCTTCCCTGTCTGATATGTAAAAATATTTGAGTATTCAAATTAGATGCAGCAGCTGCACAGAGTCATTTTGTGAATGTGAGTGAGAGGCCTACCGAAATATTTTTTGAGGATCTTTTTTATTTATTTTGGTAATCGCTTTGTGTTTGTGTATGTTTGTATACAATACTGTTCAAACGCTTGGATCCTTTAAAATGTTGTAATGCTTTTAATTATTTTTTATATTTAATGTGCTTACAATTTTTGGAGGAAACTGTTTCTGTTTCTTCATGATTCTTTGATGAATAGAAAAAAAAAGTGAACAGCATTTAATTGAAATAGAAATCTTTTGTAAAAGTATTTGCTGTCAATATAGTGCACCATTATATAAAATAAAGAAATAGATATTATAAAATTGTATATATATATATTATATATATATATATATATATATATATATATATATATATATTATATTAAGAGTTTTCTTTATTTTCATGACTATGAAAATTGTAGAGTCACACTGAAGGCATCAAGGGCTATTTGACCAAGAAGGAGAGTGATGGGGTGCTGCACCAGATGACCTGGCCTCCACAGTCACCGGACCTGAACCCAATCCAGATGGTTTAGGGGTGAGCTGCACCGCAGACTGAAGGCAAAGGGCCAACAAGTGCTAAGCATCTCTCGGGGAACTCCTTCAAGACTGTTGGAAGACCATTTCAGGTGACTACCTCTACATCAAGAGAATGCCAAGAGTGAGCAAAGCAGTAATCAAAGCAAAAGGTGGCTACTTTGAAGAACCTAGAATATGACATATTTTCAGTTGTTTCACACTTTTTTGTTAAGTATATAATTCCATATATAATTCCACATGTGTTAATTCATAGTTTTGATGCCTTCAGTGTGAATCTACAATTTTCATAGTCATGAAAATAAAGAAAACTCTGAATGAGAAGGTGTGTCCAAACCTTTGGTCTGTACTGTATATATACATACATATATATATATAATGTATGGTGCCTTATGAAATTATTCATTCCCCTTCATTTTTTTTTCACGTTTAATGCTGCTGCCTCAAATTGCTTACTGTTTTTTTTTTTTTTTTTTTTTTTTTAATCTATCTACATTCCATACACCATACTGACAAAGAAAAAACTGATATGTGGCAACTTTGCAAACTTATTAAAAATGAAAAACTAAATTAAGTACTTAAGCATATATTCACTCAGTACTTGAAGTTGAAGCACCTTTACAGCCTCAAGTCTTTTTTGTTTGATGCCACATGCTTTGCACATCTGTATTTGGCAAACATCTGCCATTCTTCTCCTCACCAGGTTGAATGGGGGCAGATGTACATTTTCAGGTTTCTCCAGAAATGTTTGATTGGGTTCAAGCTCAGGCTATGGCTGCATGAGCCAGTCAAGGACATTCACAGGGTTGTCTATAAGCCACTCTTGCTGTGTGCTTAGGGTCATTGTCCTGTTGGAAGGTGAACCTTCTGCCTAGTCTGAGCTTCTGAATGCCCTGGAGTCTGGACTAGGTTTCCATCTCAGTATTTTTCTGTGTTGATCCTTACTTCTACGAGTCTCCCAGTCCCTGCCGCTGAAAAACACCAGCACACTTTACTGTTGGGATTCTACTGTGCAGGTGATGAGCAGTGCCTGGTTTCCTCCATACATGATGCTTGGAACTGAGGTTCATCAGACCAGAGATTCTTGTTTCTCACAGTCTGAGAATTATTTAGGTGCCCTTATTTAGGATAGAGTCTGGCCATACCGCCATAAAGCACAGATCACTTCCATATATGATCATGGATATGCATTTTCAGCTGTTAGACCTTTAATTGAGAGGTGTGTGCTATTCCAAATCATACCCATTCAGCTGAATTTGCCACAGGTTAACTCCACTCAAAATGCAGTAATATCGACATGCAGAACATAAACCTTTGATTTCAAAGAGAGGCACAGTTCATCTCTCTTCAGTGCGGTAAGCTGAATGTGCTGCATGACAACCATCACAAGGAGGCACGATTGAGCAGGCGTTGTATCCATCTTTATTTTTTTATTTTTTTCATAACCTGAATTAAAATACGATGCTAACAAAATACAACCAGATTATGATATTTTTTCTTCTTTATATATATATATATATATATATATATATATATATATATATATATATATATATATATATATATATATATATATATATATAAATACATTTAAAATAAATATATTAATTTGTAGATAGATAGCCTGGCAGCCTAGATCGTAAATATAAATATAAAAGTTGTTGTTGTTGTTTTTGATTGTGTATTCTTTTACATTCACTATACATCTCTGCTATGGTCTTCAGTAAACTTACCAAAAAAATGTGATTTAATTTATTAAATTATTATAATGAAGGCACGTTTGGGACAGCTGTGACAGGAACAGCTTTCACATGAACCTCTTGTGTAGCAAACTCTGTCTCAGGAACTTTTGGAACTGGCTGACCTCTAATGGAAGGGGTGAGCGATGAGCAGGCTAGAATGTTTTTCTTTTTTTTTAATGATTATTAAATGGAGGAATTTTCTGAAATAAGGACAAATAGTATACATTTTAATTTTAAACCTGTGGAGAAAAAAAAAAAAAACCTTAGAGGGCATAGAATACATAGATGACTTACAGTAGTTATGTATTCCTTGTTCTTTAGCTTTCTGGCCATTTTCACTGGACAGATTGAGATAAAACAATTTGCAATAGTGAGTTAAAACAATTAAGTATTGTTACTAACCATTATATATTTTTTTGTTAGTGAGGTATGTCAAATGCAATAAAAAGTTGATATAATATATAGCCTAAATGGATTTGTCATGGACAAAGGGAGAAAAAATTATTTGCTATAGTGAAATAAAATAATAATAATAATAATAATTAAACTATTAACATTTATTTATGAAATAAAACTATTTGATAGCTTAATATTGTATGTAAAATAGATGGAGTATCTTGAGGATCACCATACTTGGGATAAAAATTTATATTAGAAAATAATTAATTGAAGTCAACATGAAAATTCAAGCACTGACAGCGGTGTGTGCAAATGTCTGGGGTTATGGCAGTAAACCCACCCTCAACTGTCATGCCACTTTGTTAATCTTAACTGAACCTGCACTGGCTGGTCCTGGTGCAGGGGTTTGGAGCTGATTTTGCAGGAGGAAGGACTTCAAGACCCCTGAAAGTAGCTTGGTCCTGACCAAAACACTCCTGCCTCGTATGAGTAAATAATAACTCTTGCTTTATACTGACACGCCTCTAGGTGTCACAATACGACCACATCAAAATATAGAGTGAACCTTTTATGTACAGTATTGGCATCCCCCATAAATAATCTTGGCAAATGATCCATGTCTACTGTGAAGACCGCAAAGAAAATGTGTTAATATACATTACGTTTAAACATATGAAAGTAGTTTTAAGTGGATCAATCAGAAATAACGTAGGCTAACAACTGCACAATTTTGTTGTAAATATGCAAAGTGGCTATGAGTAATACAACAGGCAGGTTGCCAAGTCTGTGCAACTGTTGCAGATGGTAAGTAAAAACAGGTAATCTGGCTACTATTTTCGATGGAAACATTATTATTATAATAAAATACAACCACAATAATTCCTAGCAGGATAGATATAAATAAACACCACAATAAATAAATAAAATAATAAATAAATAAATAAATAAATAAATAAATAAATAAATAAATAAATAAATAAATAAATAATCAGGATGCTTTACGGATTAAAATAAATTATCAGGTCATTTTTAAATGCCATAAAACTTACAGAAACTTTATCAAATCTGCATTGGTGTAAATAAAGCTAACCTATGGATAAGAAGAGGAACTGTATGCGTTTACACATACCTGGCAACCCACAGGATATTCTGCAATAATAGCCTAATATAAAATACACAAACAGCATAATCGAATAAATAAATTATTCAGTGCTTTGAAAGACATGCATGGGGAACATTCAATGCATTGGAACACCAGGCACTACAAAACAAATACAGATAAGTGTAGACTAAATCTGTTTTGATAAAAAAAAAAGAATACAAATATTAATATTATATGATATCTCAAGAGCGTGAGCAATGATTTTCCCCATTTACGTTGGAGGACGTTAGTCTGTATTGTAAGGAATGTATCTTTTTTTTTTTTGTCGGCCAACCTTAGTCACTGAAAGCCAAGTGCAAAGTTAGCCCTCCCCTTTAATCGCCCTTTCGCCCGAGCGCTTGATCGCTACAAAGCGAGGACAGCGAGGAGGGAATATGAGGTAGACGGGACTTCACACGGGAATAATGGCGGCGCCGCTCCGGCGGGACACCTTACCTGAGAACTACTCTTATGGGGTGTGCTGCGACGGCAGGGTCTTTTTCATAAAGTGAGGATATATGTTTAATATGGCAATTCAAAATAATTTCTTTCCCATACCGTTCGAGTGTTTCCCAGCCAACTGCATCGCTAACAGGTGGTTTGTTTTCCTGCCAGCGATGAGACGAGGACCACCTCTTGGCTTCATCCCTGCACTGCTGAACCTGTCAATTCTGGACACATGATCCGATCCGGTAAGTGCATTCTTGCTTCCGTTTAGCTTTAGGGATTTCAGTATTTTAAGTGTTATTTCGTGTTGCATACGCATTACAGAATAAAAGAATGCTAAAAGTTTCGCAAACGTGCTATTTTTCTTGCCTCCTAGATCTACCCCCGGGTTGGGAGGAAGGGTTTACGAAGGAAGGAGCGAGTTTCTTCATTGAGTAAGTGGATGTGTTTACAGTAATTACACCTCACTGCGGTCCAGTAGTGCGTCAGGTGAATTACAGCTCATAAGCGGGTTTCATGCTAGTAATCCTGTTCCTGATCAGGAAATAATAAATAGTAAGGATGGTGCATGAAAGCTATCAAAGGTAAGAAACATGCATCGTTATTGTCTTTGAAGCCTGGCATTGAAGAACAAAGTCTACAGAACAGGTGTACACGCCCCTTTCAGTTTACAGTTGATGTCTCATGTTGGCTTGATGTCAAAACCCGAGCTAATTCCTCAAAATGCTGTTTACAATGTCTTTCAGAGATGCTTTATGCACACACCAGTAAGAACGAGGGTTGAAAATGATAGTAGGCTAAGTTTGAAATGCATGTGCACTGTATATAAGTCTAAGATTTTTGTTTTACTGTACATACAGTACATTATAAATAAAGTATGTAAGTTATTTTGACCTTCTGCTATGGCAAGTCTGAAGGTATTGTTCCGCTATCTATCGTCAGTAGTGTTGCGATTGTATGAAGTACTGCTCACATAGAACTCACTTTCCAAACGCCGAGACTGAACCCAATGCAAAATCTGCAATTCGTATTGAAATGACTGCATTTTGGGAGTGCAATTCGCCTCCCATATTGTTCAACACAATTTTCAAAGGCAGCCCATAGAAGGTAAGATGGTTCCTTCAGTATTTCTGCTGTAATTATAAAAAACTTTTTTTTTTTAATAAACATATTATTTTTCATTATTTATAAACAATAAAAGTGTATTTATTAGTATTAATGTTTAATAATTTTAAGTCATCCTACAGACTTCTTTTGAAGTTTGCTGAGGCCCTCTAGTCCAGTCTTCTGTATGACAGCCTCCTCTATAGACTGACTTGGCCATAGTGCATCTCGAAAGAAAGAATGGAGCCTAAAATTATAGTCTCTTTTTTTGGTTTCCCTTGTTGTTTTGCTACAAGTTGTTTGTGTTGGTATTGAGCCCTCATCTCATATTCGGATCTGTGCGAGTGTGTTTAATCTCCTCTCTGGCTTGAAGTATACTCCACATTCGAATCTCAATCTCTTCTCATATCCTCAGAGTTGGCTCAGGGTCTAAGGATGAGTGGAAGAAATCTCTGAATAAATATAGTTGGAGTCCCCGTCAGGCTGTCTAGATTTTAACTCATGAAGTGCTGGTTTGGGGATTAATTTGGCATTAAGATGCAGGTCACATCAACACACGTGCAAAGATGATGATCATATACTTGCAGTCAAAGCTGTGATCTTCTATGAAAGAGTTAATGCCTTTGTCTGCAAGACAAATATGTATTCTGACAAATCCAAAATGCATCACATGGCATTCACGTGCCAGTCTGTTTGAGGATCTTGCATGGGTGGAGCTTGTTTGATTAAAGACAAACAGGATGCAATGGTGACTTCCTTCTGTAGCTCACCTGACTGACTCTGGATAGTGTGACTTTTAATGTGATTAGGGAACACAAACCTGAATGAAACTAAAAGACACACAGCGGTTGGACAAAATAATGCAAGCAGTCATTATCCATTTTTTGTTATTCTCTGGGTTGTCTTTCAGTATATGTATTGAGCAGTGTTAAGTACAAGCCGTGAGTGAAATGGGTGACTTCTTAGACTTTCAAAAAAGGCAAATCATGGGACCCCCAAAGCTCAGTATTCACCTTGAAGACCCTGTTTCAACAAAAAGCAACAACAGAGAACTTCACAAATCCAACATCTATGAAAGAGCTGGAATTGTTTAACAAACTTGCACAGCTGGATCCTCAAGGTGCACTTCAACATCTGCCCTAGCCAATACCTGATTTGGAATATTATCAAACCACTGTGGATCGGTTGAGAGAGAGAAGATTGAAAAGCCAATTCCCTCCTCCAATATCCCTGAAGAAACTGTGAGATTTTCTGATTGACAGCATTCAAATGGAGGTTGTAGAGAAGATGTATGAATCTATTCTAAGAAGACTGGAAGATGTATTAAAAGCTATTGCTAGTTATGCAGGCCACTGATGACATTCGGGCATCCAGCAGTAGGAGTGTTCGATCATGAAACAACAAAACCTTGGGCAATAAAGAGGAAATAAACTTGTGATCCTCTGGATCAAGTAAATAATTAACTTTTAATAAGTTGCTGAATGTGAGCTGTTTTCTTTATGAGGGAATGCTGTCTTTACTCAAGGTTTAAAGTAGATTTACTGTGACTGATGGTCTGCCTATCTGACGATTATTGTGAGGCTGAGAGATGGACTCTGAAAAAGGCTGGCAGCACTTGATGAAGCACATCTGATGCCTATTGTGCCTTTTCACCGCTGCCATAAATCCAGTGTTTAGGAGGCCCTAGTTACAATGTGATATAGAATATATATATACAGTGTACATATGTATGTATATATATATATATATATATGTATATATATATATATGTGTGTGTGTGTGTGTGTGTGAAATATAAGTGAAATCATTAAAAAATATGGAGTTCAGTTTTTATGTTTTTGAAAGAAGTCTCTTATGCTCACCATTTTTTTTCTTATGCATTTATTTCATCAATAAATAATGTAAAAACAGTAATATTGTTAAATTATATTATAATTTTTCTATTTAAATATATTTTAAGTAATTTATTCCTGTCAACCCTCTATACACACAATTCTTGTGTTCGTAGTAATTCTTTTTTAATTTTCACACCAAATCAAATAAATTTTTAAATAAATATATAAATGAACATTACTGACTCTAAACTATTAAACATTAGTGTACTGTCTCGTCTTGCATCTGCCTTCTTGGATTTATATGTTTTCCCCAGAGTCTGAGACAGTACATTATAGATCTGTATTCAGTGAAAACACATTATTGTTACTACATGAACCTTTGCAGTAAAACTGCTTACTTTGCGTAATATATAGACTTTTTTTGCCCACTTGGTGTTGGTTTACGCTGATTCGTTTTATCAGATAGTGTGTTATGTAAAACAAGATTTTTTTCTGAAGACATCTGCACTATTTCCTTTTCTCCATGCAAAAATGATTAGGATCGGTCCTCATCAT
This sequence comes from Carassius auratus, assembly GCF_003368295.1. Lineage (NCBI taxonomy): Eukaryota > Metazoa > Chordata > Actinopteri > Cypriniformes > Cyprinidae > Carassius > Carassius auratus. The sequence goes on from NC_039285.1 coordinate 9,392,351, forward strand.
CAGTTGGGCGCAATGCAGCAAAGCAATAATTGATTAAGGCCACTGTAATTTTGTCCAAAACCTGCACATTACATTTAAGGGGTGGTAAAATGGAGCGCAGCTTTGCAAACAAAGTGCAGGTATGCCAGAGGAACTATGTTCTAATATAGGCTTCTCTAATATAAATCTTATATATCGTAAGTGCAATTTTTCCCTCAGAAGTACTTTTTGTAGTCTTTTGGCAGACTGGTGGTAAACACCCATTCACACTGACTCCACAGACTGTCAACGTGCTGTCTGAAGATGAACCTAGCCACTCTGTAGTTACCCTAACAGTCAGCAGGGGGTGTATATGGGAATCTGACTGAAGAAGAATAAAGTGTGTTCTCAATGAGTCACGTTTTTGGTTCTCAACAGGTTTCGATCATAATGTTATGGATATTACAGATCATTTCAGTTTTATAAATGTAGAATCATTTCTCATGAGTGTAGTACATGCTTACCACAAATAAATAATGAATACTTTTTTTCTGAACTGTTTGTGGTTGGCTTCAAGCTCCATAGCAACTACATGATTAATCATGCACAACTCAGACCCTTGGGATATGAAACAAGGATGTTTCTCTGGCCTAAAGGGGGGCGTGAGCCATGCAGCTCAGAGTGGTTCATATTAATGAATCTCTTGTTAAATAAATGATAAATGATAAAGATGAGTGAGCTTTCCTGAGCTATTACATATTAATGTGCCTCCAGGCTGTGAGAGTGGGAGAAATCCACTGAGCACACTTTGAGTCTTTGTAACTTGATTCTCAGATCCTGTCTTTACTGTTACACTTGACTTGCATCTCCATCACCGAGGGAGTGCGAGAGTTATGTTTGGTTTTTTATTGTTCTGAGTTTGAGTCAAAATCTGTGTGGACCTATTATTTTCTTTTTTTAAACACTTGGTTGACAAGTTACGTGACCTTCATGAAGAATATTTTTAAACTGCAAGCACTGAAATGGTTGATATTGAGAGATACAGTAATTAGTATGAGGAACATACTCGTACGGCACACTGTATTCAGTGCTTATAAAGACAACTAGACATTTCAGGAAATTCAGATGTGGCATATCACAGCTTTTGTTTGGTCAATGAGCCTATGACAACTAGTTCCTATATAGCTAAAACAGAATTAATGAGGATGAATTCAGTTAATGCATGCTCTTGTCATGAAATTGCATGGTGACACGAAGCTAGAGGATCCTAATGCAGTAGTTTATTGAATTGCTAATCCACAAAACGTAATTTAAAGACAGGAAAAGGTCACGCACAAACAGGCAGTCCCCTCAAAAAACAACAACAAAAAAAAGACAAAGTAAGTGGCTGAGACAAATAGAGTAATCCAGAAAACAGACAGAATAACCAGACCAGGAACCAGGGGTAAAGGCTTAATAGTACAGTAATGACAGATGCAAGACTTTACAAAGGATGACTGTGAGAACCAGGCTTATGTAGGATGAGCTAACCATGCTAATGAGACACAGGTGCAAACAATGAGGCCTGATGAAGCCGAGCGGAGGATTATGGGAAATGAAGTCCTTGATGGCGTGCCATTTAGTGGACAACCAGGACACTCCAACTGGTCATCATGACATTTTTTTTTTTTGTAAATATATGCCTTTTCTCGGTGTGAATTTTTTTTAAGCTTTCTAATTTGCAGGCTAATGGTAAATTACCATTCAATATTATCAATATATAAAGAAATGTATTATTGTATTCAGCAAGGACTAGGGATAAGAGATGCCATCGATTAAAGCTATCATGGTTGATTCATGATTCGATTCAAAATTCTATTCAATTTTGGGCTGTGTGTAGCTCAAGTGCAAAACATGTGCAAGCAGCTGTGAGTGACTGAATACAAATGCATCATCATTCATTCATAATGTGCAAATTAAGCTCTTAATGTGAACTTTAAAAGTATGTTAAAATAGAAACAACACAAAGTTTTTCAACATGAAAAGCAATAGAAATGTTGTAACGAAGTCATTTATCCAGACAATTGTTTCATATTGTGTGCTTTGCAGATAGGCTATTAACATTTAAAGGAAAATTTTACAAAACTGCATGCTCTGAAAAGAGTTTTTTTTGGCACAGTTAAAAATGGTGTTGATTTAAACTACCATTGAGAAATTTTATGTTACAGACTTTCATTAAGACCCTAAAGAATCATATAAACTTGTGGAAAATGGGCATCATATGACCCCTTTAAGATCTGATGTAATCATATAAAAAAAATCTGTATTAGGCATCAGAACTTTAGAATTCAGGGGGAAAAGTGGAGTAAAAAAAGTAGAATATTAGTTTCAATTTAATAGATATAAAAACTTTAGAGTGCAGATAACAATGTTGGACATCCAAAAATCCCTTCCACACCACAAAAAGATAGTATCAGAGAAATCTTTTTTTTTTTTGGTGAGAGAAAGAACACTACTGAGCTAAATATGTATTATGAGCTTGTTTGTGATTAAAGATACTGTCAGAAGCTGATTGCATTGTAATTTCTTTGCTGCTATCATAGCTATGCCAGACAAGTCAATTAAAATGACCCATAAAAAATGATTTTTTTTTCCCATCTTTTCATCCTAGATCCATATCTGATACTGGTAGAAGGCACTCCACCTCTATCTAGCAGCTCACCTTTCTGGATTATCAGTCTCACAAACTGCACCACAGAATGCTGCTCTCTTTTATATATACCCGAATCAATATCCTACAGACCACAGATGGTGATATCTGTATTGAAATCCAGACAGTGAGGGAAATAAATCAAAATCAAACAATTGTCCTCTATCTTTTTTTATCTCTTTTCAAGGTCAGAGCAGATATGATACATCACTTGTTAGGTACGTGTTTGATCTGAGTTTTGATGTCTGTCTTTGTCTCACAGACAAATGCATGCATTCACATGGAACAGCGTTCTCTGTCATGATTGCTTGTGATGGATTTCAGTGGCTGTGGGCTGCGCGGTGGGTTCTGTAGGACAGAGCACTAGCTGGAGGTGGCGGGACAAAGGAGAAATTGAGAGGCAGACAAGGCTACTAGCTAAAGGCATGCTTTGTGAAAACAGGAGGCGTTGGCTTTCTGAACCCCTAGTGCCCTCACTGCAAACATTAGCATTGGCATCTTAGTGCAGCATCAGATCGAGTGTCCTGCCCTGGCAGACTTAGACAGCCAGAGACAGGAGTTAGTGCGGACAGAGACTGGGTCAGGAATGGGGAACTGCTGTGGTTGTAAAGGGGACTCAGGTCATGAGATGGTGCTGGTCAGACACAAGTTGGCATGGCCGAAGACGGACAGGGTCATCTTTGGAATAGACAGGTACATGTTTCCGACACCGTTCTGATCAGTTTGGGAGGTGAGGTGCAGCTTGGCACTAATGTTTATAATTTAAAGGTATAGTATTGCATTCTGTGTTCACAAAAACGGATGCAATCAACAGTGTTCTTGCAGTGTTTAGTACTGAATAGTGTGCTAGTGAAGTGAACCGGCTGCTGGATTGTGGCTTGCTGATTCTGTTTACAGTTACTTTTTAGGGAGGCCAACATGATTGGAAACTAAGAGAGATGACTGGTCACAGGTGCACACAGATAAGTGAATATTGATTAGATGTTTTGTTTGGATATTACAGGTGAATAGGAATGTCATTTGTGCAAACATCTGCATGCAAAAATCACAATGAAAAATGGTTCTTACAGTTCCAAAATTTCAGTAGTTGATATTAATACCTTTAAAATTCATATATTTATATTTTAAAATAACTGAATAATTACAGAATAATGAAAAATAAAAAAAGGAAAAAATACAATATAGTGCAATGATTCAAATAAAGAAATTACAAGCAATAGTATAAATACAGACATTATATATATTATTTATATCGGTTGATAGCCGATATAAAGCCAATATGATTTTAACAATTATTATTATTAATATTTAAGAAATTTGAAATCATTTCACAATGGTTTAAAAAATAAATGTGTAAAAGAAACATACTTATACTTTAGATGACAGTATTTTTCACAAATAAATAAATATGTAATAAAAATATAATTAAAAAGAAATTAAACACTAACCTACAGGGCACTCAGTATTTTTGGAGTTTGTGTGCATTAGCAATCATATTTTTCAAGGTAAAATAGGGTAACCCTCATTTTACATACAGCATACAGTGAAAATGTAATGAATATGACAGTGGGCAAATGCATAAAGCTCAGCATAAATTGAAATCAAGAGTTTAAAGGATAAAACATTCAAATCGCACGGACTGACAGTCCCACAGAGAACATGTGATCATGCTGGATAAAAATGCACACTTCACAAGATCTCACAGCTGGTTTCGACTAAGTTTGCAAAGTTTGTGAAATTAAATGTTCATTAGTCATTCAAAGATTTGTTTGAATTATATAAATGCGTACTTGCTTAATGTTGACGGCAAATGAGAAAGTATTATAATGTTTGCATTTGTATTACTAATAGGCCTAATATGAAAGCAGTCATTATAATTATTTCTGTATACATTCATTTCTTTGTTTAACCGTTCCGATTATTAGGGAGACTTCTATCCGTATTAGACAGAACTTTTAACGATGATGACAAACAAGAGATAAAGTGTGAGCACTGTGTGCCCTCAGGTGCTGCCGCACTCAGTGCCATCAAAATAAAAGTCCTGCATCCCACATCACTTGCCCACTGCGGCAACAACCACCACTGTCGTTTTATAATTATAAAAATCATTAAGTTTAGTAAAAGAACAGACACTACATAAAAAAACTGAACGCGGCTGCTCAATAAAGTGTGCCGAACGACAGTCACATCACAGATCAGATTTCATTTATCCATTAAGGAGAGTGAGATGAGACAGACATGACAATGGCGGATGATATAGTTTCGAGATGAAATAAAAAAAAAAATTTCAAATCTCGAAATCCGAAATTTGTATATATATTTTTTAACTCTCCTCGATTAGAGAAGCAGTTGTCAGTAAAATAGCGTGTTTGTGGTCGGGATCAAGTTGTTCACTGCCGGCCAACGTAGAATATAGGCATTATGCATATGTGTTACCTGTCATGGAAGTGAGATTCAAATTACTAATGACTCGTTTAGGCTGTAGAGAGTCGATTCTTAATTTTGGAAGACAGTAACTCTATTTATTGTACTTTTGGCTTTACAACTTTGCTGATCATTTACATTCACATACAGCTACATTACACACTGCATGAAAGACAATATTGGAAATGGAATAATAGGGGCACTTTAAAATGAATTGAATCAGTTTTCACCACAGACAAAGCTCTTTGAAACATGAAAGAGTGAATTAAAGGGTTTTCAATGTTTATATAATTGAAGCTCTGAAAACATCACTTAGCTTGTTCACATAGATCATGCCCATAAATTAAAGTCACTTCCCAGGACTCAACTCTGGGAATTTTTTCTACTCACCCATTTGGGCCAGTGGTTACATTTTTTCTTGCCCTACCAAAATGTTCAGTGACACTACAATAAATTAATCATTCAATCAGGCAGGCAGTCAGTCAATCAAACAATCAGTCAGTTATTGTTTTCATAGTTTTATTCATAACTTTGTACTCTAAAAATAAATTTATGAATTCAAAATTTTAGATACCAGTAAAGTTTCACAGTCCACATTACCTGAATTCTCAATCCCACAGCAAAAACTAGCCTAACTAATGTAAAGTTATTAAAGAGAAGTGAATAGTCAGTAATAAAATAAGAACAAATAAGTAAATTCTAAGCAATATCACTAATATATAAATACAACCGAATAAAGTTAGAAATTAAATTAGGTACAGTAGGCCTAACAGTGGCATTCAGGTACATAAATTAAATAATCATGTGTAAAATAACACTACATATTCTTCACTGTGTAAATGAAATATGGATAAATCCTTGTTAAAGCTACTAACGTTATTCAGTCAAGAGCAGTGAGTGATTTTTTTTTTATCGGCTGCTCACGGCTGCTCAATAAAGTGTGCCGAACGACAGTCACATCACAGATCAGATTTCATTTATCCATTAAGGAGAGTGAGATGAGACAGACATGAAAATGGCGGATGACATAGTTTCGAGACGAAATTACGATTTTTTTCAAATCTCGAAATCCGTAATTTTTATATATATTTTTTAACTCTACTCGATTAGAGAAGCAGTTGTCAGTAAAATGGCGTGTTTGTGGGCAGGATCAAGTTGTTCACTGCCGGCCAACGTAGAATATAGGCATTATGCAAATATGTTACCTGTCATGGAAGTGAGATTCAATTGACTAATGACTCGTTTAGGCTGTAGAGAGTCGATTCTTAATTTTGGAAGACAGTAACTTTATTTATTGTGCACTTTTGGCTTTACAACTTTTTACAACAAAACAAACCCATTTTCTTTCTCATCTGTTTATGCCAACTACAATTCTGTCAACTATACAGGGCGTCTTTCATGCTATCAGGCAGTCCTTATTGTCGAGCCCTATTTCCAATAAATTGGTTTGAAATGTTTTTTACTCTTTCGCTTAGGAATCAAATGGTAATCAGTTTTCTGTTTTCTTTCCAAAGTGTGACCTGTATAAATTTGTCCTGTTTGCATCACACACTGAAAGAAAATCTTCCCCACAGACACCTTTCAAAGTGAGATATTATCCCAATTTCAGACTTTCAGTGAAGTGCATGGCCTGTGGAATGAGGTTTTTTGTCCGAACTGTGAACACTGATTTAGTGCATCCATATTTAGTTTAAAATTGAACCTTTGATGTTTTGACTGGACTCTCCATTACATTGAAATGTCACGTCTTTTATTAGACTAGGCCAGTAAATGTTTCTTAAAGGAGGTAATTGAGGATTGAGGTTTAATAAAAGGAGATGATTGACTGGCGAGTTCATGGCCCATGGCCCGTTATTTAAAGCTTTTCACACACACTGCCTGATATTGGATGCGCTGTAGAAGAATATATTCATGCCAACAAGCTAGTCTTGGGTCATTCTATTACATACACAAATAAGCAACTCTGTGGGTGCAAGTCTTGAGCATTATACAATGTTTTTAATAAGAGGGAGTGTTTTCAAATAGTAAATACTTGCCCTTTAATTTAATTCTGAAACAGGAGTCTTGCTATGGTTCATGATATTCCTTAAAGAAGCATGATCACTGAATAATAAGAAATAAGAAGCAGATTTACTTTTGAAGATCAAACTAAGTCATTATTCATTCACTGATTTTGAAATTCAGTGTCTGTTACTTGTTGTAATACACTAACCACCTATTTAATTTAACTGCATCTCAGCTGTAAGCTGATTCCAAATGGCTGTTGCTATTGATATTCCTGTCCAATAATATCTCTCTGTCTTGTACCATTCACAAGCATTACTGGTTTTGGAATAGTGTGGTTAAGACCCGCAGGCTATGTAATAGTACAATGTATTTATAGTAAGTTCTGTGCATCTGCTGGGATTCTGAATAAAATATTTGGTTCATAGATGCTCTTGAGATGGCAGTAAAGATACATACAGTAAAGAATAGATTAGAACAGCTGTACGCAATACATTCTCAACATTGATAATGATAACATGTTTCTTGAGAATCAAATCAACAGACTAATGGATGCTGAAAATTCACACAAAAATTCATACAAACTTTGGTCTAAACTTTGGTGTATTACAGACTCAAAACATTTGAATAGTAGTGTATGTGTGCATCTTCCTGCGGTATTATTTGTATTGTGAGTAAGGAGAACTTGTCACAAGGTATCAGTTGTTTTGAGTCAAAGGTCTAAATACACAAATGCATTTTTTGCTCTAGCAGTGGTTTTCTATATTAGTCTCTTAAATTGGGATTTCTTTTTTTAATTATTAGAGAATATTGCTTTCCTTAAATAAATCTCTTGCAAGCCTGAACTCGTTCAGTGCACCAGAATAGTCTACACAAGGTCATAGCTCCGTGAGCTTGGGTTTCTGTGTTGAAACACAGAGAAAGATTTATAGGGCAAATCCTGGAAGATGTCCCCTTGACTTTGATGACTGTATGTGTTGGAGACTTCTGTGCACTGCTGATAAGCTGTATGTACGTCACTAATCACACGCTTCCCTTCAGCAGATAGCATTCAGCAGACCACACATTCAAATCTCATGACCGCACAATCTCAAGTCTGTGGTTAACATGTGCACAGCTTTACGGAGAATCCATGACATAACAGTAGAGGTGTTTGGTGCAGGTTCAGTCACGCTTATATTGGGATATTATGATAAATCGTGATACATTGAATCATGAGGCATTGCATATTTACTGTACCACAGCGTAAGTGGTTGCTGATATTCAGCTCTGGTCAGTAACCTCTTGGGCTTATTTAATGTATTTCATTACTCTTACTCACTGATTAAATAAAGCTCTGTCAGCCCTTCAATGCCCCGAGGTGGGATTTCCATGTAATTGCTCATGGAGAAGAGGGTGATGATCTCTTCTGTTTAACGAAGGTTTTTTCAAATACATGTTTGTTTGCTTCATTTCTAATTAGCATTTTTTTCAGCAATAACCTTCGTTGCCATAAAGGGATACCTTATAATGAATATTCTGCTATCATTTTTACGCGGATCACTTATGTGTCATTTCGAACTCTGTGACTTTTAAGTTGTTGTTGTAGAACATCTAGTGGTCTAGTAAAGTGCTCTTTTTGTAATATCCATAAATCTCAAATCCAGTCTGATCAGACATGCCACATTAAAATCCTTTGTTCCAAGTTTAACATCGTTTTCTCTTTTGTGTCCCATCACTGATCATGTCAAACCTGGTTTAATGTATTGTTATATTCTATTCTTCTTTGTTATGAAAAAGAGCATTTTAGACATTCTACTATATATATATATATATATATACACACACACACACACACACACACATGGTTCTATACACAGTTTGTTGATAAGATTTTGAGATGTGGGCATTGCTCTCAATTAAAGTGAGCTTGCATTCGAGTGTGGAGGGATTTTGACAGTGGAGAAGAGTTAAATGGACTAAAGACCAGCATACATCACCTTAGAAAAGTCTTGTTTTACTGAAAGAAAAATTGGAAGTCCAAAGCAATGAAATATGAAACATGAATCATTCACAGTAAGATCTATAATATTTTTTTACAGAATGGATAGGGTGAATTTTCATTCCATGATGGCTTTAAGACCACTAAAAAACTAGAGTAAGCAGGAATGAATGCATGGAGGAGTTATTTTAATGCTTTTTTTGTGCTGACTCCAACGTAAAACAAAACATATCTTGGGAGAAGACAGACTATGACTTATCTTCTCCTTTTTTAATCACTGCTTTGTGGAGCCAAAGTTTTAGTTTTCACACAATTCACTTAAATTCACATTCAACTCCAGTTAGATCTAAATGAGATCATTTTCTAGTACCAGGATGAAGCCTATAAAGATTGAAACCGTGATTACAATGCCCCTCACACTTCATTAACTGATACTTTTTGTCCCCTATATTTAAAACCTTTTAAGTCTTGATGTAAAGGAGGTAATGAAGGATTTTTAAAATGCATTTTGAAATGCATCTGAGTAAAATAGATGATCAAAAATGTAGTGGATTTGGTTCCATCCATCAATTGATGATTGTATGGAGGCAGATCTGAATGCAAGCTCACAATCAGTTGTGAAAAGGTAACTGTCTGTCGCTTCGCCAGAAGATCGATTTATGACATTTTGATTAAAAAATGCAATTACTATTTTTTCATAGTAAAATAAATGTAAAAACAGCGAAGTGGAATGCAAACGTGAAATGCCCTTTATACTGTCTTGTGAAGGCAGCAATTTTCAGTTTCAGCCTGGAATGCTGGGATTTATATCCAAGTAGACTTGAAGAGCAACTTTACCGTTTATTTATTCACTGATTAATGACATTTACAGATTATTCTATCTGTCTTTATGATATATTTCCCTTCCTGTGCTCAGTCTGTCTCTCCTCCCAACAACATTGCACGTCCTGCCTGACAGAGGCAGGCAGAGATTCAAAAAGAGTAGGTTCACTCTTCACCCCTCCCTTCCTCTCTCCCTCCTCCCTGTGACTATGTGCAGTGGTACGTCAGAGCAGAAGACTAGTGTGTGTGCGCGCAGGCTGGTGACCGTGAGCTGGTGAGGAAACAGGAGCATCAGAGACAGGAGACTCCACGCAGACAGCAAAATCCAGATGCTTACGCCTTTGCCCGCTTCAACGGCAGGACGCTCCCTTCTTACCTGTTCTGCGTTTTGACGGCCGTGGAGCCCTGAACCATCTCTGCTGCTCTTTTTTGAGAATCAGATCCTGGAACTATTCCATTAGGGCTCTTTCCTTTTATTCAGACTGATTCGTTCCTTCTCCTGCAGTGTTTTCGGCTCCGTCATGAAACCTGAATTTACTGCTATTAAAATGAAAGCTGAACTGGACTTTCTGTAAGTGTCAGTCATTCAGTTGGAAGTTTGCCACTTGGAGCTGTTTGGATCAAACATGTGGAGCCAGTCAGGATATTCCAACCACCAGCCTCATCCTCCTCACCCCTTTTACAATGAACCCAACAGGTGGGTTGGCCTTCCCGTTTTATATTAGATCACAATAGAGGTTAATGATAAAGTATGTGCAGTTAGGATTTTGGCAACAATGTTTACAGATTTTGCTTTCATTTTCGTCTTCCTGTAATGGGGAATGTCCACAGATTGCTGCCGAGGGGGTCATTTCAGGATGGATCTGCCTGACAGTTGATGCTGAAACCGTTTGGCAGGTTTATGTTGGATAATACTAGATTAAATCTAAACCACGTGCGTCTGTGGCAGGGATTACACTGAGATAAGAATGAATGAACATCTTTATGTCAAGACATTGTTGGAATTCCAACAGGTTCTGTTGAACTGGCAAGTCGGGCGAGTTCTGTGGAAGTGAAGACGTGATGTGTAAAAACATGCCATAAATACTTCACTCATTGTGGCTTTAGTTCCCTTCTACCTCTGTGTGAAGATGTACGGTGTGCTTCACAGTCTGACAGAATGCCTCCATTTTTCATTGTCTGAAAGATTTGTATTTCTTGAATACCAGTGGCAGCATTCCAATCTTGAAGCCAAATACTTATGCAAGTGTGTTTACTTACCTCATAACTTAGTGTTTCCTAATAGAAAGGACAGAGATTGCTCTTTCATTATTTACTCATTGCAGGCCCTTTGCTCGGATGTATTTCTCATGATTCTGTGGAAATACTAATGTTAGTTTGGAGTTTGTTTGTATTTTAGTGTACTTTCAGAAGCACAGCAGGGGTTGCTTTATTATAGTCTGCTTTATGTTTCTGCATTTAGATAATTAGGTTGCACTTTATTTTACAGTACGTGTACTAACATGTACTTATAGTGTACTTACAGTGTATTTATCTAAGAAAGTTCTGGTAACACAAGGTAACTACATGGGGTAGGGTTAGGTTCAGGGTTAGTACCTAGTTATTACATAGTTATTGTAATTACTATAATAAGTACATAGTATGTACATGAGGAACAGGACTGTAAAATAAAGTGCTACCGATAATTATACCAAACCCACTATTATGAGTTTCTTCTCTATTAACTGTCCGTGTGTTTGCATTCCACTTTCCCTCTCTATTTACAGGACAATTCAGTATAACTACATTTGTTGTTATAAAACTGACTCCAATTAAGCCGGACTATTCTCTAGCATTTGTTTAAACAACAAATGTGAATGGCGTGCTTTTGACTCAACTGATAATGCTTTGCTGAATGTGTTTCTATGCTGATTTTTAGTAACAGTCTGTCTGTTTGATATTCTATGTTTGGTATATCTGATTGATTGATTGTACTCAGTAATTCAATTTAAAAGTCAGTGAATGTTAGGAAGCTTGAAATTGCAGTGATATAGTAAACTGAAACTCATAAGACTTATCTTAGCGCAACTTATTTCAGTTAACAACAGAATAACATAATAGGCTTCACATTATACATCACTATCCATTATAGTGTTTGGTTTCCATTGTGTTTATAGTCTAACAAAATCAATTTCATAATGATCAGCTTTGAGTGGTATTTTTTTTAGACATTTAAGCTTGTGGTCGACCAATATATCGGCAAGTCCGATATATCGGCCGATATTTGGCATTTTTTAAATATCGGCATCGCCCGATGTGTTCGTGGTGGGACTTTTATTTTGATGGCGTCATTTTAATTTAAATTCAATTTAAATTCAATTTTTTTTTATTTAACCTGAATTCAACAATGGAAAGTAGACACCATTTTGGAGTTTTTGAATCATCTGGATTATACATAAAGCAGTGTTTTAATGCTCCACATGTAGGGATGTAAGGATTAACCTCGAGGCGGTTGAAAATAGTTTAAAATATGTGACTATTCAAATTGGTTGAGATGCCAGACAATTCTGTTTGGTTAGTTGCGTTAAAAGTTAAAGTTAAATTTGTAAAAGTTAATTTTGCGTAAATGTGGCAATATTTATCTGACCATTTTCCCATGGCCATGTCTTTTTTAACTTCCATGGTCTGTTTTATTCCCCCTCATGTAATAAAATAATTTTTAACTCAATATTATCCTCAATATTTAGGTAACACTTTACAATAAGGTGAATTTGTTATCATTAGTTAACTACATTAATTAACATAAACTATCCAAGAAAAATAATTCTAAAGCATTTACTGATCTTATAGCTAATGTTAATTTTAACAGATACTAATACATTATAAAACCAAAAGTTGTTAATAATCTGTTAATAGTATTTAATGGACCTGTGCTAAAAATGAACTAACAGTCAACAAAGATGAATAAATATGGTTAGTAGTGCATAATGGTAACTTATTATAAAGTGTTATTAATATTTAATATACATAAGATATCCCTTCAAGGTGCTTCAAGATATGATAGAAGATCCAAGATTTTGCAATAATTTCCTGTTATTAGGGCTGTGACGGTCGCCGTGACAAGTGCGTCAACTGACTTCACAAAGTTTTGTTTACAAGTGTAACAACAGTAATAGTTGGAAATTGTTTTATTTAGACTATGGTCTATGGTAAGTCTATGGTGATTCACAAATTACCTCAAATGCCATGCACAGCGTTTGTTGGATTGGCACGTTTGATCACCGGAAAATAAATTTTATGCATTCAGCAAATTAATTTTGTGTTGGACGATGGACTTTGTGGGAAACCAAATACTACATCACCGATCTGGAGCCATCTCCATTCATGACACCCATCTGTGTTTGTAGGGTCTTCAAGTTCCTGTGATCACAAACGCCTGGCTGGTCAGGTTTGGTGAGGCTTTCTCCAAACAAGCCAAACTAAAGTTTTGGGAAATTTGGAACCGGTTCTAAAATGGAACCGTTCTTCGATACCCAACCCTAATGATGACATATCACTTACCTGTATGTCTTGATTGATTGACCGTTTCATTAGTTCCTCATCTCACACTTCAACAATCAGTCAGTCTGTTGAGTATACTAAATAGCTCTTTGATTTTAATCATGCAGTACTCAGAGGCCTCTCTTATGTGCAGAGCTGATTATAAATGCAGCTCTTCACAAAAAGACCTTGAATCTGAGACAAAACTTACAGCAGTGTCTTTTGTGTGATTATCTGTGCCATCTACAAAAAAAAAAAAAAAAAAAAAAAAACAGAATTTGCACTTGGAACGCATCTCCTTCTCTAGGCTCAGCACGAACCAATCACATTTCAGCACGGGTCCCAGAGAGGCCACACTGAGACCCCAAAAAAGGACTAAAAAAAGCCCAACGCTCATCTGAGCTGGATCCTGCCTAGTAATTTATGTCCGTGATTTATCCAGTGCTGTCAGAAGATTGAGAGGATCAAAGATCAGAGTGATGATCCAGATGTGTGGATATGTGATTTATGAGAGGCTCAGATTCATTCATGACTCTTTAATGAGTGGACATCCAGCTAGTGAACTGGAACCTTTTTATTTCTTTGTTAGGACAGTAGATGTTACAGCAAGAAATATTGTCTCTAATGAGGCCACTAAGGGGTTAAAAGGCTAAGTAACTGTTTTCAGAGCTGCATGGGACTGAACCATGTAAGGTAGGACTAAATGAGTGTTCTGATGTTTGAAAGGTACCTGGGAATTTTGGCAGCAACGTCATGTATCACATGACCAAAAAGGAAGATGGATGCACTGCTCCATACTGTATATTTGTCATGTGTTCTGTTTGTTTTAGTCTTGTTTCCAAGTTTTAATTTCAAAGCATCTTTAAAAATATATATACATTTACTCAAAAAGAGTATTTTTTTTATTGAATTAGTTTATTTTAAATTATTTTTTCTAAATCAATTGGCAAGTATTTTACCTTGTTTTTTAATTTAATATTTTATTGTTATTATTAGTAATTGTTATTTAATTTAAGCTTAACGTAACTTGAATTAATGTACAGTACTTGCCAAATTTTCTCAAAGAAAAAAAAAAGTCAGTTGGTACCAACGTACATTACTATAATGTCGAAGGTTAAAATTGACTGATTTTTTTTTTTTTTTTTTTAAACTGAAGAACAGAAAAATGTATAATCAATATGTTATTTGGTTCATATATTAAGCACAATGCCCCTCTCCACAGTTAAGTTTTCTTTCTGACTAATAAGTTTATGGTCACAAATAACTTTTTCTGAGGTAAATGTGACGTTACGTCAATTACATTGACTTCTTTGCACAGCTGAAACACTGACTGAGGGATTACATGAGACAGGATACAGATTGTAAAGTTGTACTCTTTCTTTTAACTTACCTTCGGATGTTTAGTCATGTCTATTTTGTGCTGAATATGGTATTAATGTTGTGGAGATGATTAGTTCACATGCACCTCGTTGCATCAGTTGCATCTGTTCAACTGATGTGCTACAGCAATCTGTCATTCCACATTAAACAGCACCAAAATGGTATTTATTGTTTGAATACTGCAATACAATAGAGAGAATTTGAAATCTGAGCCTTTGTTTCATATTAAAAGTACCAAAGCACAATGCTTATTGCGATATATTTTAATTGGATAGGAAGTGGCCTTCAAAGCTCTGTCCATTAACTGAAAACAGACTACACTAATCGATTCTTGGGATTTAAGAATTGATAACGTTCTGTAAAAATGAGAATCAATTAATATTGAGATATCGATATTTTTTACCCAGCCCTATAATAATTTTTTTTTTTACTTTATCACGGTATACGTTATTATCACGGTATTGAAATTTAATTCAATTAAATTCAATGGACATAATACAGTGTAACAGGTTAAATCACTTTTTTCTTGTAACAAAAGTAACTGAACATTTAAATACAATTAACCAATGCAGAAAAATATATACAGTTAAAAGTTTTACACAGTTTAAAGTGCAAAAGAACTATAAAGACCAATCGGTATTACTATCACAATAAGACCTCATTAGTTAACCTTAGGTAATGCATTAACATTCACAATGAGCAATAACTACATTTGCTACAGAAGTTATTAATCTTTGTTAAAAAATACAAGTCTTAGTTAATGTTAGCTCATTAAATAACACAGCTGCAACTTTCGAATTTAACAATGTGTTATTAAATATTGGAATACCTAAGATTAATGAATGTTCAGAAAATATTTTCATTGCTAGTTTATGTTAACTTATGAATTAACTAATGGTAACTTATGAAGCCCTAAGGTAAAGTGTGAATGAACAATAAAGAATCAAAACAACATCTAGGGCATGTTGTAGTCCAGATTAAAATGAAAAACAAAAAATTGAAAATAAATAGTGCATTTAGTCTGAATATTTAAGTATTTGGCGCTGTGATGAACACCAAAGTGAATCCACAAAATCTGAATAGCTATTTAAAATTATTTAAACCTGTTTTAGAAAGTAGAGCAGCTGCTTTATTTATGGCGTTTCCAGGGTAAGGGCTGCATTTTCTGCAGTTTAGCGCCATCTGCTGTCAGAGAGTGAATGTTTTTTTATTCAGCATGTCTCTCACGTGTTCCCCCATGTTTGGGAAAATTATTCTTAAAATTCATTCCAGATTCGGAATAATTTGTAATATATAATTATTTAAGGTATTTGGAAGTGACCACGATGACAATATTGTGCATATTCATTACCGTGATATATCGCATTACCGAATACCGGCACATGTCTACAGCCAATTAGAATCCACCCTGCTATAACAAGATCGAGAATTTAAAGCATCAGATACACGTGTGCTTATAATAAACAGACAATATCGTTTGCTGGTGTGGACACTTGTTATCTTTATAGTTATCTTTTATAGTTATTTTTCTTGGTGTGAATTGGGCTTAACAGTAAAAACATTTATAAAGTTGCAAAAGATTTCTTTGTCAAATAAACAACTTTCTATTTTTTCTGAATTCTGAAAAATGTATCACAGGTTTCACAAAAATTTTCACATTGATAATAACAAGAAAGCTATTTTAAATAGTAATGATATATCACAGTATTACTGTCTTTACTGTATTTTGTTTGAAATTAAATGTATGTTTTAATAGCCTTTTAAGCATTATTACAGGTTCTTAAAAACCATTGCAAATTAAAAACATTGAAACATCAGTATGAAATAGATTAACAGTTTAAGAACAATTAAAACAAAAAAATAGACCATTATTTAAAAAAATACAAATTGCTAATCTAACATCTTATATATTACAAAGCTAAATTAGAAAATCCACAATCATTTACATAAGAGATCTCTTAATTCAACACCTTTGGATGGGAAATGCAGCCTTGGTGAGCATGAAAGTCTTCAAAAACAGACTTTTGATAGTATATGCCATCTTGTTAACTGATCTTACTTCAGGGATGTTTAAATATTTTTAGTGAATTAAAAAAAGTTTCACCTCCTCATTTTCCAAATTTCTCATGCCTAAGTCTAAATGGCTCCCTGACATTTAAATGTCGCTATTCAGCAAGGGACTCAGGCAGCAGCATAAGTCTTGCTAACATGCCCCGTCTGTCAATGTGTGTACTGTATGGACGCAAGACCTTTATTATTAATTCATGCTAGCCATTTATAAAGGTCTCTTTTTGCAGCTGAGGAATGCTTCTATCTTTAATTGAAAGATCCATTATAATCTCCCTTAGCTTTGTGTGAAATCACGGAATGTAAATCTGGCATTGTAAATGAGTCGAGGCCAGCATCAGTGCAATTCCCAATTAAACCAATCTGAAGCCCTGCAAAGATTGACACTGATGTGAATAGAGCTGTGCAGGATAAAGAAATGAACATCATCTGTCTTTGTGGGATGAGAGAAGTCTAAAAATAACATTTGTGTGTGTGTGTGTGTGTGTGTATGGGTGAGTGAGTGGATCAGCACCAGGTGTTTGGGTTCAGGGGCTGATATAATATATTTGACTTTTTGCCAGATTCAAGAACATGGATGAGACTCCTAAATGAATTTCCTTAATTCCAGTATAATGCTCAAGATGTTTTACTCTTATAGCAAACCAGTGATTCTTGTTGTGAAAAGGGCAAAGGACTTTCATGAAGTCCAAGAGAAATGGAGGGGGAGAGCTTGTCGTAAATGTCTTGAATAATTTCAGATGTCATGGTGGGTGGTGAAAATTCCAGAGTGTAAATATTTGGGGAGTCACACACACACACAAAAAAATGGTATTTTCTGTAAACCCACATGGTATTTTCTTGTACTTTTAGTGTATTGTTAGTATAGAGGTTTGAATTCCCACTGATTAGATTTGTTGTGTGGTGTGAGGAAAATGTTGTAGTGATGGCAGACGCTATAACTAAGCTCTTGGCTGGAGCTGGCTCTGTTATTTTGTTATTTTTTCTAAATAATTAATTTGTGAAGTACATTTCTCAGTTCCTTGGAGGTTTGGCAAGTCTGATACATTTCTGCAAATCAGTTTCTTTTAGACAGCTTTAAAAATGAGGACCAACATCATAAAAACCTTTGGTGGAACAGGTGGAAGAGGAATAACATTTTGTTGGAGCAGGGAATGAAACTTGAGGGAGCAGGTGGCACTGGATTGGCAAAGTATGTCCCACACAGATTGTGGGACACAGAACACCAAAACATTGCTTGATGGTGTTCATGAAGCCTGTAGTGTAATAAAAAATAACATAATCAGAGAAATTCATGCCTTGTCCAGTACCATGTTTATATAATTTCATTATTTACATAATTGAGCTAGCTGCTTCAGAAACAGTTTGATAACTAATATGTTTATGCATGCAAAAACAGTCTAGTTTGTTGCACCACTCATGGTCAGCAGGAGGCTGGGCATTGGTGGAGATGAAAATGTTAATATTTTAAATTGTTCTGTTCAATTTTGACTCCATAATTTTCCAACTTCCAACATTTCTTTTATATGTATTTAAATGTATATTAATCGAAAAAAATATATATTGTTTTAGGGTAAGTGTATATATATATATATATATATATATATATATATATATATATATATATATATATATATATATATATATATACTTTTTTTTCTAAAGTGTCATGTGACATTAAAGACAGTCATTGGCTATATAGAAATAGAAAACCATTTAAATGGAAATTATTCACAATATTTCTCATTTCAACTATATTTTTGATCAAATAAATACTTCTTTCAAAAACGCACACAAAAAAGATAACAATTAATAAATCTTACCAACCCCAACACTTTTGAACAATGTGTAAACATCAAAGAAAAATAAGAACTCTATTAAACACATTTTTTTTATCTGTTCTTTTTGGTTTGTTTATATTCAGCTAGATCTGGTTGTATTTTATTTATAATGCTTCCTCTGATCAAGTGGTCTGTATATAACATGCTGTAGCATCAAAAACCTGAAAAATATCAAGATTGTTGTATTACTTTTTAAAATATTAAAATAACCCAACCCTGCCTGATTTATTGGGTTAATCTTTTAGTTTTGACCTTTAACCTCAATATTTCCCCTAAACAAAACTTATAAATAACATGTGACCTTCAATCTCAAACCAGCCTGAATTTTAAGCTATTTTGGGAAGCTAAATTTAGGCAAGTCAAACGTAGAGTCAGGTCTGCACGACTCAACATGTAAACAAACATTCAATGACCAGGAATATTACAATATCACACATCATTGTTTAAACATAATCTGCCCTTCCTCTGCCTCTGTGTGTGTGTGTGTGTGTGTGTGTGTGTGTGTGTGTGTGTATGGGCATGAGTCCAGTGACTCATACAGGCAGCAGATTGAATCAAGAGGGAACAATAGATTTTAGCAGAACAAATGGTCAGATGGAAAAGGCATGGATCAAAGAGCCGTATTACCTGTTTCCGGACTCATTTTACCTTCTGTAGGCCAGGACAGCAGCACTCTTGGTTCTTCTTTCATCCTCCTCAATAGAAAAACAACATCTCTCACAGAGAGGAAGGGCCACGCTGCTGGGCCTCGAGGCAGCTGGAGACTATTTTAAACTGAGATCCATGTTTCCTCTGGCCTCAGTGGACCTCCGCCTCTGCTTTTACTTTAGACGTCAAGTGTCAGTTTTATGCCGCTCATCAGAATCAGTAAAGCACTGAGCAGTATGAAAAGATTCAACCAATCTCAGTTAAATGTGATTTATTTTTTGGTTTACTCCATTCATACCTTCTGGGATTCTTATCAGGGTTTAACAAATCTGCAGGCACAAGTGCCAGCTGTTTTTTCTTTTTCTTTTTCTTTTTCTGAGATATATGCTAATAGCTTTCAAACTCTGTTTTGCATAAGCTTGCTCTGAGGCTAAACATTGCAAGAATCTTCTTTTGTCCTTGATAAATCTGTTACCCTGCCTGTTTTTTTCTTTTTTCGGTCACATTTACTGTTGTTTTGTGAACTTAATGGTTGAAAAATCGATGGGTGTCTGTGCAATCGTGAATTCCACTCGAGGGTGAAAGATTTCCTCAAACAGATTACACATGAGTTCAACCTGCCCATGTAAATTCTTTGCATTGACCAACAGAAAGCTGCTTGGTTTTAAAGTGACTGGGCTGTGTTTCACACACTGCAACACTGCTGACAATGAATAATGGATGTTTTTTTTTTTGTTTTGTTTTATGCTAACAGTTTTGCTAATGTCTTATGGGTGAAAGAAAATCCAGTAGTTATGTTTCTGGATCATATCTTTTTAAGTGGCAGATTTTCTCTCTCTCTCTCTCTCTCTCTCTCTTTTCGGAAAATATAAAAATCTATTTTATGTCTCATTCTGATGATGTCACTTAAATAATTGTGATTGATAATGGCAATATGCTATCAATACAGATATTTCAGTATTTCTAAATGATGAGTGATTGAGAATGAGATTCTGGTATAGAGTTTGGCTTAGAAATTGACCCAGAAATTGCTGACATTTATAAGGAACACTTACCAAATTTGTTTCCATAGAATTATTCAGCTATCATACTAAATATAAGCGTTGTTTAGACGTATTAACAAATATTGACAACAGGAGAAATGTTGTTCCAGAAGATTACCGTACTAACATCCTCTTCAAACTGTTAACCAGCATAACATGTCATTCCAGTTTGTCCAGTTGGGTCACACTGAAGTTCGAGTAAAGTTGCTTAACATGTCGTTTGAATACCGTGTCATCAGAACAATCCTGTTTACCGCTCCTCTGTCATAGTCTAATGTTCCCATGACTTGTCAGGTTCACTGAAATTTGATAAGAGTGAAAGACAGAAAGGAATATTCCCACACTAAAATATATCATAAGGGCTTCTGTCTTGTCTTTTTACACTCAAAGTTAATTATCTTTGCACCTATAGCTGATGTACACCATTGTAACAATATAAATTGCGTAGTTGTTTTTGTCATTTGTTGTTAGCTAAGTTGTTAAAATAATGTTCCACACACATGTCTGTAAAGTAACATCAGGGCATGTATTTCAAAAGGCTAATATAATGCAATTTCAAATTTTCCTTTCTTTTTGGACTGTTACAAGCTGTTTGTGAAAATATATGACCCCTAAAGTTGTAAATCGATAGAGATATTCTTTATAAAAGTTAAGACTCGTCCAGGCCCCCCTAAAACACCTCATTTAAGCATGCCCTACATGTCTACGTCACTGTGTGGGAAGATTTGCATAACCGCCCAAATGTTCACACAAAGGAAGAAGGCGTTCAACAGTTCAACCCAATAATTCAGATGTGTGCAACGCATTTTATGGAGAACTGTTTCCTGAACCTACAGATTAGACTACAATGCTTCTGTGCACAAGGGCTGTTTCCCTAAAGTGTTTCAATTCCAATTTTGCAAGGACAGTCTGGTGCTTCTGACTCACAGCCTGTAAGTATGTTTTCTTATTTAAAGGGGGAGGGGGGTGGGGGTGAAATGCTATTTCATGCATACTGAGTTTTTTACACTGTTAAAGAGTTGGATTCCCATGCTAAACAATGACAAAGTTTAAAAAATTAAGTTGTACGTTTGAAGGAGTATTTCTGTTCCAAAAATACTCCTTCCTGTTTGTCACAAGTTTCGTAAAGTTTTTTTCGAGTATGGCTCTGTGTGATGTTAGATGGAGCGGAATTTCCTTATATGGGTCCTGAGGGCACTTCTGCCGGAAGAGCGCGCGCTCCCGTATAGCAGAGCACTGAGAGCAGAGACATTCACTGATTAGAGCGAGAGCATCGCGAAATGTCACAAAGGAAGTGTGTTTTTGGTTGCCAGGGCAAGACAACCATGCACAGATTACCAAAAGAAAAACAGGGGGACCAGTGGATGGAGTTTATTTTTACAGAGCATCAACGCAGTTGTGCAAGTGTTTTTGTTTGTTCCCTGCATTTCGAAGATGCTTGTTTTACAAACAAGGCCCAGTTCGACGCTGGATTTGCACATAGTTTATTCCTTAAGGATAATGCAGTCCCAACGAAAAAGGGTCACGATCGTGTGTTGGAATCGCAGGCGGTGAGTAAAACTGCTTCAAATATCTCTGTGTTGTTAACTTAGCTATCGGCGCGTAAGCACATCAAGTAAACAACATGCGATGTTGTCATCAAACTGCACTTTCCACATGTACAGCTTTAAAAAAAAAAAAAAAAGACGACAAAGTGGAACTTAGTCATTTTCCAAAACCGCTAAGCAAATATATACAGTTTCAATACATACTACATAGAGACGTCGTTGCTGCTGCTGCTCTTGTTAAATTTCAGCCTCTGGATCTGATTCTGGATCATAAATATACGCTGAATCTGACTGTTAGCCATGGTTTGTTTTGGTTGGTTTTGTCCTCACGGTAATGTCACAACTTCCAAACGCTCTCAATGCAAAAGCCTACTGGCGCTCGTGATTCTTTAGCTCCGCCCACACGTCACGCCTCC
Organism: Carassius auratus; assembly: GCF_003368295.1. Classification (NCBI taxonomy): domain Eukaryota; kingdom Metazoa; phylum Chordata; class Actinopteri; order Cypriniformes; family Cyprinidae; genus Carassius; species Carassius auratus. Next base: position 9,414,690 of record NC_039285.1, read on the forward strand.
AGGCGGTCGTGTTTTTCTGGGAAAAATCGGTACAGACTATCTTTCTCTTATGAATATAATAAAACAAAAGACTTTTTGGAGTTATGAAGGATGCAGTACTACTCTATAGGTACTCAAGATTAACAGGATATTGAGTGAAAACGAGCATTTCACCCCCCCCCCTTTAAAGAATTTGCCACTGATGATTCAAACGTGAGTTTTGAGCAGTGTGGAATAGCGCTTGTTGTTTGTCGTTTCTCTGATCACAAATGCAGACATGATTTTATGTTTACGGAGTGCCATATGCAACACAACACGTAAAAAGACAGTATAAGTCATTATAATCAGTAATTATGTCCGCACTGGTTGCAACAAATGCCTCGTTTGTAATGGGTTTTATTGGTTTTGTTTCATTGCAACGGGACATGGCATCACAGTTTGGTAAGGGGTATAACATTTCCGTCACACGCTTGAGGCTTTCGGTTAATTAAAACACATTGGATAGCTGGCCAATCAGTGTACACCTCGCTTTCCAGACCAATGAGCTTTGTTAAAATTGACGCGTTTCAGAAAGGCGGAGCTTAGAGGAGCAACAATAATGTACAATATGTGGAAAATAAAGTCTTTTGAACCTTAAACTGCATAAACACATTGCATTACACCAAATACAACATATATGTAAAACATATGACCCCCTTTAATTTGAATTCAGCATATATTATTGATAAAAACTGAGAATTTGGCTGCATGGCTGATTTTGAAGTGATTCATTTATTTACTGTATACATTCTATATTTTGCTTTCAATATCTCTCAGATCGTAAGATCACTCTCAAGTCACAACATTCTGCTCTATGAAGTATAGACAAAGGATTATGCTTTCTCTCCTAATAACTTTCAAGGCTTAATTTGTTCACTGTTAATGCGACTGGATAATGTCTGAGCAGATGTCTGAGGTATTGAGTTTCTTGATGTTTCTCTTCTGCTGCTGTTCTGAGGTGAAGGAGGCTTATGAATTACTTCTGTTATCATAGACAGGAAGAGACAGCGGTTTGCGTAACAAAGGGGTTGGAAAGTTAATTGAAAAAATCTTTTGAACCTTGTTCATCCACGGGAGCCTTATCTTACTTTCTATTCAATATCATGTGCTGGAATCCTACAAAGGAACAATAATCAAAAGAATCCCATTTCTACCTTTGTGAATTTAAGCGGGAGGGCTTTTAAAGATCTGCTAGTTCCATCAGTTTTTGGTCAAAGGAATCCAGGACTTCACTAGTTTTGTCATAAATTTAGATTTTTGTATGTTTTTTATTTTTGACTACCTCCCTGCCAAAATAAATAAAACCCCAAGGGTTTAACTCTTTAAAGTGAAAGAACTGTTACTGTGAAGTAAAATAATTAATATATCTATTCTAAAATATTCATCATCATATTCATGTATCCATATTTTTCATGGTATTCTAGTATTGAAACAATAATATACATGCATTTTTACGGAGCCCCGCACATGACATGCAAGAAAAAATAAATAAATTGTGCGCACAATTTATAAATCGAGTGAACGAAATAGTAAATCGAGGGAACGCAATAGTAATCGTGTGCACGTTTTAGTACAGTGAGGGAACGAATTAATAAATCGTGCACATGATTTAGCCTAAAAATTTTCCTGCATGTCACGAGCGGGGCTCCGTACATTTGAAATACTGTCTGTTGGCTTTCATTTATAGGCTGATAGTAGCTGATCTTACTTGTTAAATAAGACCACAGTATTAAAGCAGAAGGTGATGAGTAACAGCATGTGAAAGTGATTTCTTATTCCAGTGGTGTTTAGCCTGCCTGATTCATCTTCCTTTTGATCCCTCTTGTATTTTTTCTCTCTCCAGCGTCCTGCCTCTCTGACTGTCACAATTGATTTTGGAGATAAGCAGCCTTCAAAGTCTCATTGCACATTGCCAAGCTGCATGAAGGATTACGTCAAATTGTCATCTATATTTATCTGTGAATGAGCTCATTTTTTGATAGTGGCTTGTTGATGCCTCCATATCAAATGGCAGGATGTAAAACAGACATTAAAGGTGCTGTAGGGAACTTTTGTAAAAAAATATTTATTAAACCTGTCATTATGTCCTGACAGTAGAATATGAGACAGATAATCTGTGAAAACATCAAGCTCCTCTGGCTCCTCCCAGTGGTCCTATTGCCATTTGCAGAAAGTCATGCGCTCCCGGTAAAAAACAACCAATCAGAGCTGCGGTCCGTAACTTTGTTTGTGTACAAAATGTAGAAAAATGAACATAATAAGCGAGTACACCATGAATCAATTTTCCAAACCGTGTTTTTAGCTTGTCCTGAATCACTAGGGTACACCTATAATAAGTGTTTATATTCTGACTATTTTAGATTGCTTCGGGGGTACCGCGGCGGAGTAACCAAGTACCTTTGTGATTCTTCATAGACATAAACAGAGAGAAGTAGCTCCGGCTATGATGTTCTTCCGCAAGACGCAAGCAGTTCTGTTTATTAACCGCTAGAGCGTCAAAAGTTCCCTACCGCAGCTTTAACTGAGATAAGTATCTTAGGTTGACTAGTGAGGATATAAATTTGTGCCATAAAGACACTGAATTCATATTCATGATGTGTTGCCAAAGGCTCAAATTTTTTCAGATACTGAACAGATTGCACTTTATCTGTCTTTAAAGACATACCTCTCCAAGGGGTCATAGGCCTGACAGTTGAAGTGGCTTTTCCATGTCATCTTCAGGGCTATTCACTGTCAGATAAACGTTTTGTGATTTGAGAAAGTGTTAGCCGCCCTAATGACTGCCATCATTTTGAATGTAGGACATTTTAGCAGGACTGTATAAATCTAGAGCTTTACACAATTAAAGCTGGGCGATACATTGAATATTGGCATGGTAATTATGCTGACAATATTAAATTGAGGAGTATTGTGAATATCATGAATATTGTGATAATGTGCTTTGCAGTGTTAAACATTGTAGTCAATCACAGACATGTCTGTTGAACACAAGAATGCACCGGCCAATCAGGGATGTTTAAGTAAATCAGTGAATCTCTAGCATTATCAGAGAGAATTTGCTTCAAAAAGAGTAAGAAAAATGAACTACATTGACCAAAATGCAATGTAATATGTAGGAGGAGTCAGAAGCAAATGGAGGAAATCAAATCCTTTTAGGCCCAGGTGTAGGAGAGTCACAGTTGTTCATTTGCTGTACCGAGTGTGAGAGTGTTTGGACAAGTCTGAACTGCTTGGAGTCTCTGGGCATATAAAAAGCCCCAAATATGAAACGATGAGAATTGAGAGCTTCATTCGTTGCACTGCGATGGAGTGCTTGGATTATTACCATGTAGGCTGCTCCTTTACCATTTGTTTTTGTCCGTATAGTGTATATTGAATATAGTCACATTTTGGAAATATGTTGTGATATTTTTAGCAATGTCACCCAACCCTAGACGCAAGGTCACAGACCTGAGTTGCACTCACAATTCTTCTGCCTTACCATTGCTCCTTAAAACTGCAGTAGGGAACTTTTGACGCTCTAGCGGTTAATAAACAGAACTGCTTGCGTCTTGCGGAAGAACATCGTAGCCGGAACTACTTCTCTCTGTTTATGTCTATGAAGAATCACAAAGGTGCTGGGTTATTCCGCCGCGTTCCCCCTTAAGCAATCTAAAATAGTCCGAATATAAACACTTATTATAGGTGTACCCTAGTGATTCAGGACAAGCTAAAAACACGGTTTGGAAAATGGATTCATGGTGTACTCGCTTATTATGTTCATTTTTCTACATTTTGAACTAGAGATGTTCCGATACCCTTTTTCTCTTCCCGATACCGATTCCGATACCTGGGCTCAGGGTATCGGCCGATACCGAGTACTGATCCGATACCTGGGTGTATATCTGTATATACAGCTGTATATACTACTAGCCCTGTGTAAATTGCTAGAATTTTTTTATGGTGTGCTTCAGACAGATCCCTCAATAAAACATGAACAAATACATGGTGAACTACTGTATTTATTACAGTATTTTTATTATCTAACATGAATTTGACAGTATTATTTATTTTCTTATGCAAAAAAGAACTTCAAATGCAGCCAAAAATCTAACACCGCAAACTAAAAAAGGTATTTAAGTTTTACAATATAACTGTATAAAAAAACTGCAACAAATAAGTCTAGGAATATAAAAAAAGATCTATTAATCAGATAATCTCTAACAAGTAAAAAACAAGTAAAAAACAAGCAACCATCTAGGCATAATTATTATTATTATAGAGATGTATTATTATTACTGTAGGCTACAACAGTAGCTTTATATATTGTCAATTTACTCATGTAAACCAAACATTTATTTTAATGGGCTGCCATGAAGATCTTTGAGTGTCTGTGTTTATGATATGACAGTATTCTCAAATGAAACGGTAAATTCTCATGAAGTGACGGTTTATGCGTTCGTGTCCTCATGACACACAGCAGAGACTACAAAACAGCGAGCTCTCGCGCATCTGTGCCAGTCACCCACAGAGATGTAGATTTTGCGGGAGTAATATTTAAATAGTATTTTGCAGTTTAATATTCACAGACACTAGTATATATTCGGCTACTGTCTGGAGCCCTGCGTTTTGACTTACACGGAAGCGACTGAACGCAGTTGCCGGTACTGAATATACTCGAGAGTCTGTAACTACCGGTACTACAGAGACATACTGCTAACCACTGATCTATAATATAGTAGCGGCTTCACTGTCTTTTGGCAGTTTAGAATGTGATGAGTGATCCAGTCATATATAGATAAGGGCTGCTAACGCGTTTTCATTTCTTCTTCGCTGCTCTAAACAGGGGTTGCTTGTGGCAACACAGCACAACTTCCTGTGTTTTCAATGCATTTTGAGCAGCGAAGAAGAACCGTGCAGCGGTTAGGCAAAGCTTGCGGTCATAACTAGGTCTTTTTTAAGAAAATGGTATCGGATCGGTATATGGGTTCATGTACTCGCCGATGCCGATGCCAGAATTTGTTGTGGTATCGGAGATATTTCCGATACTAGTATCGGAATCGGAACAACTCTATTTTGAACACAAACAAAGTTACGGACCGCAGCTCTGATTGGTTGTTTTTTACCGGGAGCGCATGACTTTCTGCAAATGGCAATAGGACCACTGGGAGGAGCCAGAGGAGCTTGATGTTTTCACAGATTATCTGTCTCATATTCTACTGTCAGGACATAATGACAGGTTTAATAAATATGTAAAAAATATTTTTTTACAAAAGTTCCCTACTGCAGCTTTAAAGGGAAAGTTCACTTTCAAATAAAATTTTAGTATGTTTTAGCCTACCTCAAGGGCATCCAAGATGTAGGTGTCTTTGTTTCCGCAGTAGTTTCCCTTTTGATATTTTTAGGTCAAACCGTTCTTGTCTGTGACTCATACAATGGAGGTCTATGGTCACCACCTCAAAGAGCATGCACAGAGAAGTCCAAATTAAACAATTCCCCAACGTAAGTACACATTGATGACCTAAGGCTCGAAACTAGCGGTTTGTATAAGAAAACGAACAGTATTTATATTGTTTTTACCTCTTGTACACACCCACTTCCAACTGATCTGAGTGCGCGCGTGCTTCCTGTTGTGTGACATGTGCGCGCGTTCTGGCTTAGTCTGCGCAAGCGACTCAGGATCTTCCGTCAGGCAGGTGTGTGATGCGATACTGTCAATGTCGTCGTCTTGTAGTTGTGGCATTGCTATGTTCCATTCATGACAACATATGCTTTCCACTTCTGTTGGCATCTCACAACACTTGCTACTAAAACACCACCAATTTTAAAGAGATCGCTGTCTCTCTGAGGCCTGAAGACGTGCTGCTGCAGTGGATGCTTTCTCCATCGCTCATGAGTTCTTGGTCTTTTTTTTGAGTGTTGGTATATCGAAATCGTCTTCCATTACAATACCTCCATTGTATGAGTCTCAGACAATCAAAAATATCAAAATGTAAAAACTACTGCGGAAACAAAGACACCTCTTGGATGCCCTTGAGGTAAGCTAAAACATATCAATATTTAATTTGAAAGTGAACTATTCCTTTAAGTAGCTGTTCTGTTAAAACTCAATTTCAGTAAACACCTGACCTGCTAGTTTGGTGGTGTCTGAGACAGTTGTAGAATTATGATACTAAACCATTTCATAATTCCAATTCCCACTCGGCCGTTACTGTATATGCAGTGCTGACAGCAAAATTTTCATTACCTTTCCAATGACAGATTAATGAGAAATCTGTTGGTGGGAATTTGCTCTTGAGGGATAAAACAGTTGGTAAGCAACAGCTGGCACTGAATAGTTTATGGTTAGGATGAACAGTTTAGACAAAATGACAAGGTACAATACAGCATGACGCTACATTTCTCAACAGACATTTGTCTTCAAAAAACAAGCGTACAAAAGTGTCATGTTGCTGGCTCCCAGCTCTTATTACAAGAGAGATGGCATAGTTTGGCATACTTGAATTCTACTCCAGCAAATATTTTTAGATACATTTTCATTCGAGTCCATGCTCTATTCTTATTACACTGCTGGCAAGTCTCTAGAGGCAAAGTTTGGCTGCATCCCAGGATTCTATTACAAATCATCTTATGTACACAGTATTAATGTCTTTTATTTACTAATTTAACAAGTCTGACACTTCCCTAGTCAATTTGCAGGTACTTTTAACTCCTTTTGTTGGTATTTATTGTCCATCTGCATCAAAAGTTGTTTGTTGATTTTGTTTCGTACACATTTTGTCAGGTTGTCAGTAATTCAACTGGTGTTGCAGTTAAATCCTGAGGTTATATTGTCCAAAATGCATTCAGCAGATCCTAATATTGGCAGTTTAGCTATACTAACTCGAAGAGAACTAGTACCTCATATATAAATTCATCCATATATTTTGTCATATGTAGTTTAAGCCGTACATATTAAGTTTAAACCATGCATATGTTACCATATGTCAGTGAATGGTTGCTGCATTGACTACTGTTTTGGCATACGGTTGCCGTCTTTGTTTTGTGCTTTAGGAAACCCATTTTTGGAAAAAACTGTGTGTAAGCCATCACAGTGCTGCAAACCATTGCCAAACATTGCCACTGAGCATTCAACATACAAATGCATGTGCTGTATAATTCATTGTTTTTTTATGTGGCAATGCTTGTCATTGGGTTGTTAAAGGCATTTTAAGTTGTCAGATGAACAAGGCTGTCTAAAATAAATGGAATGAAATATACAGCAGTTTTTTTGTAGCAACATTTCAACAAAATTATCAGAAATCAAGATAATAATAAGAAATGTTTTTAGCTCATTTGCCAAATTTGACATTTATAACTGTTTCTTCTTATTAAACTCTTTGCACTCTTTGCATGACAGAAATTCATATAGAACTCAGTTAGGATGAAATCCTTGCATTTTTGTACGCTAATGTTTTGGAAGGAATTAAAACTTTTTATTTTGCACAAATGCATTAAATTGGTCCAAAGTGACAGTAAAGACATTTATAAAAGGTTTCAGTTTTAAATGAATGCTGTTCTTTTGAACATTTATTCATCATAGAATTATGAAGAAAATCATGGTTTGCTCCCCAGAAAAACTGTTTACAGGAGTAATAATGATCATGTGAGACTGCAGACTGGCTGCTGTAAATTCAGCTTTGTCAATACAGAAATAAATTACATTATTTAAAGAAAGAAAACAGATATTTTAAACTAATAATATTTCACAAAATTACAGTTTTTACTGTATTTTTTTTATCAAATAAATGCAACCTTGGTGAGCATAAAACATTAAAAAAAATACACACTCCAAACTTTTGGTACTAGTGTGTATTCCAAGCATTAAGGTTTGACTAATAGCCTAACACATGCAGAAGGGTCATTACTTCACAGTCTTTGCAAGCTCTAGCGGCTCTTTTCAGGGGTCGGCTCTCTCAGTGCCTCGACACTGACACAAGACACCACTACACCGCTGGCATTTTACCCTCCCAACCATACGAGACAGCCAGACACTCTAAAGCCCCCGCAAAAGAGACCGAGCACTGAAGCCTAAGCTGGAAGAGTCAGGTAAACAAAAGCCTGCTGCTGTTCTGCAAAACTGTATATGGCATCAGATAAAGGCTTATTGATTGTAAGTGGAGACCAGGTAATGTTCACCATTGTGAAAAAGGTTTTAGCTTACTGGTAAACAAGCTGCACTAGCGTGTTTTCTAAAGGCAGTGGCTGGCTGGTTTGCAGAGTGTTCACACAGTGTGAAGTTCAGTCTTGCTTTAGTTAAATTTCAATTTCAACTGATTTACTGTTATGTGCTTCTGAGATATGCGAGTTTAAGTTTAACAAAGCTTTTAATGTGAAACTTAATAATGTTAGTCAAATGCGATAATTAAACTAAAAACTAGTTTATCATTGCACAGCCTATAACATTATATTAATGTCATATGAAACATTTTTGGCTTCTCTATATATCATTATATTGCATGCTAACACTGGATCAGTGTGTGTGGGATTTCTAACTGATTATGTGGTGATTCATTGTCCTCGTTGTAATCGGGTCCCACATTAAATGTCAGAAGATGAAATTTGTATCTGCGCTTTCTGTAATTTTTCATCTCTCCCCCTCATTCTGTGTGATGTGAATGGGAATGACCTTGTGCCAGTGAGCCATTTAAAATGCTTTTTTCAATCTGCTTCCGGTGTTTAAACACAGCTTATCTGAACATTTTTAAATAGACATCACCTTTACATGGCCATTGAATAGATAATGGTTCAAGGCAATTTATTTTGGGGCTGAAAAACTTACCAACTGGCTTGTGCCAAGCAATACAGAGACAAATCCCTAAATTTTGGACGAGTTGTCTGTTTAATCGACAAATTGTTTAAAATAACAATTTGTTTCTGACACATTTATGTTGTCATCTGACGTGCCTTAGCCTTGGATAAATGAATGCATTTGTATTTATAGTCCGTCTTGTCTTTCACTTGCAGTTTAGCTTGTGTTGAGTCAAGTTTGGTGCAGGGTCTCATCGGTGGAAGGCTGTTGTGACCACTTGATCTTACTTCCAGTCATCATGATTTAGAGAGTCTTGTCACAAATTGAAAAGAAACATAAAGTGTGGCAGTGACGTCTTTAAAAAAAAAACAGGTGACAAGACAAGCTACTAAGGGAAATCAATAGGCCGGCTGAGAAATATTGACTTATATTTGACGGATACGTTAAGCAAATAACTAGTTTGATTTTTCTGTTTCCATTTATGAGGCAGCATGCTTATCTGAAATAATTTATAGCTTGATAATGAACCAATTTTGGAAAACATTTATTCAAAATGAGTATGAAAAAAAAAAGGATTTCCATTGAATTTGACACCAAACCAAAATGTAGGGCAGCACAATTTGGGAAAAATTATATTAATTATAACAATTATTATTATATACAAATATATATAGCCTTTATGTAATTTCAGTTTTTTACATATTACATTACATTTACATTTACATTTATTCATTTAGCAGACGCTTTTATCCAAAGCGACTTACAGATGAAGACAGTGGAAGCAATCAAAAACAACAAAAAGAGCAATGATATATACGTGCTATAACAAGTCTCAGTTAGGTTAACACAGTACACGTAACATGGGATTTTAAATAATATAATTAATAAAAAGAGAACAGATAGAATAAAAAAAAAGAATAGAGCAAACTAGTTAGAGGTCTTTACACACACAAACAAAATTGCATAATAAATGAAAAGAAAATAGAATAGAATACAAAAAGATTAGAAAGGTAGATTTAAAAAAAATAGAATTAGAATAGTGAGTGTTTAAGTTAGAGTTTCAAATAAAGATGGAAGAGATGTTTTTTAAGCCGATTCTTGAAGATGGCTAAGGACTCAGCTGCTCGGATTGAGTTGGGGAGGTCATTCCACCAGGAGGGAACATTTAATTTAAAAGTCCGTAAAAGTGACTTTGTGCTTCTTTGGGTTCACTTGCAGAATGCAACCTTCTAGAGGGCACATAAGTCTGAAGTAACAAATTTAGGTAAATGGGTGCAGAGCCAGTGGTAGTTTTGTAGGCAAAGATCAATGCGAGCAGCTATTGGAAGCTAGTGCGAATTGATAAACAGAGGTGTGACGTGTATTCTTTTTGGCTCATTAAAAATTAATCTTGCTGCCGCGTCCTGGATTAATTGTAAAGGTTTGATAGAACTGGCTGGAAGACCTGCCAAGAGAGCATTGCAATAGTCCAGCCTGGACAGAACAAGAGCTTGAACAAGGAGTTGTGCAGCATGTTCTGAAAGAAAGGGCTTGATCTTCTTGATGTTGAATAAAGAAAATCTGCAGGATTGGAAAGTTTTAGCAATGTGGTCTGAGAAAGTCAGCTGATCATCTATCATAACTCCAAGGCTTCTAGCTGTTTTTGAAGGAGTTATGGTTGATTTGCCTAAATTGATGGTGAAATTGTGATTAAACGGTGGCTTTGCTGGAATCACAAGCAGTTCTGTCTTGGCAAGGTTGAGTTGAAGGTGATGGTCCATCATCCAGGAAGAAATGTCTGTTAGACAAGCAGAGATGCGAATAGCTAACGTCGGATCATCAGGATGGAATGAGAGGTAGAGTTGAGTGTCATCAGTATAGCAGTGGTATGAAAAGCCATGTTTCTGAATGACAGAACCTAATGATGCCATTTAGACAAAGAAGAGAAGTGGTCCAAGAACTGAGCCCTGAGGCACCCCAGTAGTTAGATGTTGAGACTTGGACACTTCACCTCTCCAAGATACTTTGAAGGACCTATCTGATAGGTAAGACTCAAACCATTGAAGTGTGGTTCCTGAGATGCCATTTGCCAGTAGGGTTGATAGGAGGATCTGGTTGTTAACCGTGTCAAAAGCAGCGGACAGATGAAGCAGGATATGTACTGAAGATTTGGATTCCGCTCTTGCCAGTCTTAGAGCTTCAACAACTGAGAGCAAGGCCATCTCAGTTGAATGTCCACTTCTGAAGCCAGATTGGTTGCTGTCATGGAGATTGTTGTGTGTGAGAAATGTAGAGACTTGGTTTAACAAAGCTCGTTCAAGTATTTTTGCAATGAAAGGAAGAAGGGAAACTGGTCTGTAGTTCTCTAAAAGAGATAGGTTGACGTTGGGTTTCCTAAGCAGTGGAGTTATACGTGCCTGTCTAAATGATGAGGGGAAAACACCAGTGTGGAGGGAAGTGTTGATGATGTGAGTGAGTGGAGGTACAACTGCAGGAGAAATGGCTTGAAGGAGATGAGATGGAATAGGATCAAGCGGGCAAGTAGTAGGGTGATTAGAAAGGATGAGTTTGGAGACTTCTGCCTCAGAGAGTGAAGAGAAGGATGTAAATGAGTGTAAGTTTGCTGGTGATATGAGCTGGACTGATTGTGGTGTGGAAAATTGTGCACTAATGTGTTTAATTTTGTTAATGAAAAACGTTGCAAAGTCGTCAGCTATTAGACTATAATGGTGTGTATCTAAAAGGTTGAACTGATGTGGCTTTGTAGCAAGACATAGCGAGTATTTCTACACAATCACATGAGACTAAACAGGTGTGGCAATTATAAAGATCCAGGGGCTCCTTTCAAGGATGCACACCATGTTTGTGCACACAAATCCTTCACTTATCACAGGCTGTCAGCCAGAATAGTAAAGAGCTCCATTACAAACAACCATAAAGCTTAAATAGTCGCTGCAACCTGTGGCATCTCCATGCAGTGAATTATGGTCTTTAAATACATAGGAGCGACTGGAAAGGAAACAATGTGCTCTGACCTCACCTCTACCTCTCAGTCTCAGTGGAAGTGTAAAAGCGTGTGGAGTTCACATGTTTACTCTCTTGATGCACACTGCTGTTGAAACGATGCCTCATGACTTCAAAGCATTCCTGTTCAGATAGGGAGTGTTTTACATTCAAGGCTTTGAGATCAGTTTGTATCGATTAAAAAAAAATTGCTTATATTTTGAGGGGGGGGGGGGGGGGGGGTCAACACCCAAATATTATTATGCCAAGAAGAAACATTTCATGTCTTCTATTTGGTTTAAATTAGATTTATCATGTCTGATACCGGTTGCTTTATCTCTCAGGAACCAGTGAGCTTCCTGCGCTTTGCTTAAATACTACTACAATCTCCAAGGCTTCATTTTTCTTGGCTCTTTATTACAATAGAACAGCGCTTCTGCATACTCTTACTGTATATCACTTTTAGTTAGCTTGAATACCAAGAAGCATTCCGGTTCTGGAAGTAAAAATTATTTTAATTTTATTCATAGGGGAATTGTTTTTGAAACTTTTAAAGAGCTACTGTATGAGGTTAATGAAGCAAGGTTTTTAATAAATGGTAGATGCTTTTGTTGAGGCCACTAGGTGCATTATTTATTCATTTATTTTTTAAATCATCTTTAACAGTGGGGATACTGGTTAAAAACTATATTACCCATAATTCTGCAGATAAATCTCCAGCAGTCGGAGAATCAAAACAGTCAAATTGCATCAAAAGAATAGCTTCCACCCACTACCATAAAGCACTACAAATGAATTAATTGAGTCTGCTTCCTTCGCTCTCAGAATATTTAAATATATATGCATATTTTGCAATAAATCAACTATATTATAATTATTAACTATGACATTTGTCTCAAACTCTTAATTTGCTGCTTATTAATAGTTAATAAGGTAATTGTTAAGTTTAGGTATGGGGTAGGATTAAGGGATATAAAATATGGTAGTGTAGAATAAGGCATTAATATGTGTTTTATAAGTACTAATAAACAGCTGAGATGCATGCAAGTTAAGAGTGAGAATTAGTTCTTAAGATAAAGTGTTACTTTAAATATAATCAATAATTTTTTGGTAAATATAGGTTAATATTTCTTCATTATTTTTAATTTGATTGTTTCATGGGATTGTAGATCTTACCCTCATTAAAGGCATTAAGTACGGAGTCTTGCTCCTTTGTCATTGTCTCTGGTTTTCAAATATTTATTTATTTTTTGTAAAGATGCAAAGTTTGAAATGTTGTGCTTCACTTGGTTTGGTTCACTGCTTATAGCCTTTAACTAATAGGAAAAACAAGGTCCAATGTGACCATACCTTTAAAGCAATTCTCATGTGACCATACCTTAAATGAATTCTTCTATGTAGTTTTCCATTCTGAAGAGTCTGAGTGAAATTCACCATTGTAAATATTGAACTGTCATAATTACAGTGAATAACTGTACAAGTGGCTTTGGCTGTCTTAAAGTAAGCACTGAATTTCACCAAACTTGGATACTTCCAATACATACATATTGGTGAAGCGTGGGAAAGAAACAAAAGCATTTTTCCTTATTTTGAAGTAAGTGCACAATTAGAATGCTTTAAAAAATATATATATATTTCAAGATAAACATTGTAGTTTGAGCATATAATTATAATTGCATAACCTTCCGAATTCCTATCAGACTTCTTTTATGTAGACATTTCTTTTAACACTGTGCAGCCATTAAACAGATTTGAAAGGTTTTTTAACGGCTTTTTAACAGCTCAGACATAGACCGCAGCGTACCTTTAATTACATACAGTATCCATGCACAGTTATTTATAGTCTCTTGTTGTGGTTCATTTTATGAAGCACTTTAATACATAGTAGAGACAACAGCCTGTTTCTGCCGTGCAGTCATGTCCCCCTCAAATGTAACAGACCACTCTTGATGTTAATGCAGTTTCCTAAAATAGACACATTGGAAATGCATGTCATGCTGACATGTTGCCAAACCTCAGACTGTGTTACACTGAAAGTATAAATCTTTTCCAGTTGCATCTTACTAACTTACCGTTCGAAATATTATAGATGATATTAGGTTATATACTGCATAAATGTTTCCATTAATCTGTGGTTACTCTGTAAACAACATGATTAAAGAAACAAAACACCACTGATTATCACTGGTGTGTGTGTGATTTGTTTTGTGATGGACATGTCTGGGAAAATCCAAGGCGTTGATTGTTCTGATGTTCAGATGGTGTTTTTGCTGCAGGGAAGCATAATAATCCCCATGCAAATTGCTTTGTTTTTTTGTCTTTTCTGTAGTCATAACCAGAGGACGACTACATTCATACATCCAGTGACAGGCCAGATCTCTGCTGAGAATTCTGATTTCAGACTCCAGGACCAGTAAGTATTTTCTTTTCGGCATGACTAGGTCATTTCTTGTTCTTAGTTTCATGTCTCGAGTTTGGATTCTGATAACATAGATGAAATATTGAGACTCATACTTTTAAGATGCTAAAGAGCTCAGGCTGCTTGTTTTTAGTGCTCCATGTAAATAATTTTAATTAAGCATGGTCCCCCCCCATATCGGCTGATTGGCTTCGTCACTCTGTCTCCTCTCCACCAGTAAGCTGGTGTGTGGTGGGCTTTCTGGTTCAATATGGCTGCCATTGCATCCTCCAGATGGATGCTGCACACTGGTGGTGGATGAGGAGATACCCCCTGACAATGTAAAGTGCTTTGAGTTCCTAGAAAAGTGCTATATAAATCTAAGGAATTACATATGGGACCAAAATAATTCAACATTTTCTCTCAAAATTTTGTTTAAAGGTTAATATTGTAATGCATTACTTTGAAAAGTAACTTTCCCCAACACTGGAAATTAACTAGGAGTATTCCTTCTTTGATATTAGACACTACCATTTAAATATTTGGGGGTCAGTAAGTTATCTTTAGTTTTAGTTTTTTCTGCAGGGATTTATTCAATTAATCAAACGTTGTTGTTTTTTTTAACCTATTTTGCTGAACTTTATTTTTATCAAAGAATCCTGGATAAAACATATCATGAATTCATTAAGCTGCACGGCTGTTTTCAACACTGATAATAAGAAATGTTTGTTAGACACCAAATCAGCATATTAGATTGATCATGTGACACTGAAAAGTGGAGTAATGGCTGTAAAGTATAAAATATAGAAAAATAGAAAACGGTTATTTACAATATGACTTTTTTTTAACTATATTTTTATAAAATAAATGCAGGCACGGTGAACTTAATAGACAAAAAAAAAAAGAAAGAAAGCATTTTAAAAGATCAGTACCATCAGACGTTAATCATGTTAATGATCTATATGTTGGCAGATGCATAGCTGGAAAAATACAGCTGCCTTAAGTATCACATGTCTTCATTGACATTTGTCAGTAGTCGCACACATTCAGATCCCTCTTGCTGCTTTCAAGTTGTAACTTATATTATAGCTGTCTATTTACTCAAACTTGGATTGTTATGCTCTTCAAATTGGTTTTGCAGGAAAATTTAATTCAGTGGTATTCCTTATCGAAGACAAATTTGGGGCTGTTTCGTTTTAAGGTGGTTAAGAGTAACATCAAAATATTTTGGGTTAAGTTAGGGAACCTTATAGTAACACAGTCCAACATCTGAGAAGGATCTGGAATTAGAACATAGATTCAACAGCTGCCCACTTGGATCTCTCTAAAAGCAGCTCATATTAGTTTATATAGTACAATGACTGGGCCTCTCTTAGCCTCTGTCTGTGAGCGGGAGGCTGTATTTTCCTAATGGATGCATCTCATTAACAGCTGTGTGGGTGCATGAGGCTTTCTGAGAACCGCAGGTAATGTGTCATTGGCTCTTAATGTATCAGCAGACCAGGCACATGCTGGAAAGATCTAAATGTGCTGTAGGGATCTTATAATAACTAAACTACTATACATTATGCAGAGTATGAGGACAGATTGTTCTGGAAGAACTTGTTCTCCACTTTTGTTGAAGTATAATTGTGAAACATACTTTGGTTGCATACATATAATATGCTATTGCTTTTCTCAGTGACCATACAATGTTCTGGTGCAAAACATGCAGTAACATCCCATTGACATATCTAATATACCATAGAGACATGGAGAGCGTTTGTTTGGCTTGGGACAGTACAGATGCATCTCAAAAAATTTGAATATCATGGACAAGTTCTTTATTTTTTGTAATTTCATTAAAAAAAAATCAAACATTCTTATATTCTATATTCGTTGTTCACAAACTGAAATATTTCAATAGTTTATTTGTTTTAATTCTGATGGTTATGACTTACAGCGTAGGAAAATAAAAAAAAATTGAATGTTTTCTCAAAGATCAATCAAAAAAAGTTTTACAAAACAGAAATGTTCAAGATCTACAAAGCAGGTTTAATGATGCACTCAATACTTGGTTGCGGCTCCTTTTGTATAAATGACTGCTTCAGTGCAGCGTGGCATGGAGGCGATCAGCCTGTGGCACTGCTGAGGCATTATTGAAGCCCAGGTTGCTTTGATAGCGGCCTTCAGCACCCCTTTCTATTGTTTGCCACGTTACTTATCTTCCTCTTCACTTTACCCCATAGATTCTCTGTGAGGTTCAGGTCAGGTGATTTGGCTGGCCAATCAAGCACAGTAATATCATGGTCAGCAAACCACTTGGAAGTGGTTTCGGCACTGTGGGCAGGTGATAAAGTCCTGCATTAAAATGAAATCAGCATCTCCATAAAGCTTGTCAGCAGATGGAAGCATAAACTGCTCCAGAATCTCCTGGTAGATGGCTGCACTGACTTTGCCCTTGATAAAACATAATGGACCCACATCAGCAGATTCTCAGCACCCCAAATCATCACTGATTTCAGAAACTTCACACTGGACTTTGGATTCTGTGCCTCTTCGGTCTTCCTCAAGACTCCAGACCTTGATTTCTTAATGAAATGCTAAATTTACTTTCACCTGAAAAGAGGAATGTGGACCACTGAGCAACAGTCCAGTTATTTTTCTCTTTACCCCAGGTGAAATGCTTCTGATGTTTTTTCTGGTTCATACGTGGCTTGGTTCTAGGAATATGACAGCTGTAGCCCTTTTCCTGAAGACCTCTGAGTGTGGTGACTCTTGATACACTAACTCCGGCTTCAGTCTTCTCCTTGTGAAGCTCTCCCAAGTTCTTGAATCAGCTTTTCCTGACAATCTTCCCAAGGCTGTGTTCATGCCTGTTGCTTGTGCACCTTTTCCTACCACAGTTTTTCCTTCCAGTCAACTTTCTGTTAATATATTTTGATACAGCACACTGTGAACAGCCAGCCCTTTCAGCAGTGACCTACTGTGGCTTTCCCTTCTTGTGGAGGGTGTTGATGATTATCTTCTGGACAACTGTCAAGTGATTAGTCTTTGCCATACTTGTGGTTGCATGTAAAATAACACAAGGTAAAATAACCCAATAGGTACCCAGGATTTATACTCAAAATTGATCAAATCAAGCTCATAATGGAATATTCAAACTTTTTGAGATACTGAATTTTTTATTTCCTAAGCTGTAAGTGTTGAAATATTTCAGTTTGTATACAATGAATATAGAATATAAGAAAGTTTGCCTTTTTAATTAAATTACAAAAAATAAAGACCTTCTTTTGAGATGCACCTGTATACACAGGCCCAGGCCCTCAACGTACTGTATCTTAGCATCAGAATATCCCAGTTTTATTTTGGTGTTATTTATATACTATTATAATATTAGGTAATATTTTGAACTAACATCACTGAACCAAATATTAACTGACTTTAGCTAATAAACTGAGTGTTTTCTATTGTCCTCTTTCATCATCAGCAGACGTTTTTCATGTTTAACACTGTAAAGCTGCTTTGACACAATCTGTATTGTATAAAGCACTGTATAAATAAAGGTGACTTGACTTGAATAAGCATTTATTTAATGTGTTCCATTTTCATTTTAGTAGACGTTTTAGTCATTTTATGTGCACTTGTAATTTTTTTTGTAATTTTATTCTTATTAATAAATTTCAAGTTAACTGTAATATATTTTTGATTTAAGTTTTGATCATTTTAGTGCAAACATTTATTTCGAATAAAGTTTTTTTTTTTTTCTAAAATTTATGCTCATTTTATATCAGCTTTATTTCAATTACAGATAACAATGAATAGTTTTAGTTTTAGTTAACAGTAACATAACTGCCAGAGACTCAGTCACAGTCAGATTGCATCAGTTTGTATAGCTTTTATGTTTTAGGCTAACTTTGACCATTAATATTTTCAGACCTAAAAGATTTCTAAACTTCAAAAGCAATGTTTTTAGAAATACTGATCCTTTCATGTCAGTGCTGCACCGTGCTGCTATACCGTACTGATTCTTTCCACACCTTTACTAAGAGCCGCTGAATAAAAGGTGCTAGAGAGGCTTGAGGGCCCAAAGCCCACAGATTCTTCAAATGTGCATATCTAAAAGGATGGTCTGTTTTTCTTTTTCTTTTGTATGTTGGCTCTTTGCATATCTGGCCATCTGTTCTAAGATTCTAAGTGTGAGACTCATGCTGTGAGGTTTCCTCAACCATCTCCCTGCTGACTCTACCTCTTATATAAGGAGAATCTTATTAAAATTTATGAAAAATAACAAACGTAATGTCATACAGGTTTCTGTTAATGGTTTGGCCATAACTATAACAGAGTTGTATTTTATGCGAGTGAGGTTTAGGGAGTATTATATAAGAATAGTTTGAAGAGGACAGAAATAATATTTGTCACACCGTTCTTATGATTTAACATAGTCCTCAAGGTCTGTGTGTAATGGCAGTTATGCAAAGCAAAACTTCCATTGTTGTGCAGGCAGTAGATTGTATTAACTAAATGTTGTAGTCCTTGTTGACAGTTTCCTTTAATTATGCCAGTTGGAATCAGCAGATGAGAGATTTTATCTGTAAACAGAAAAAGCTGAAAAGAAAAGGCTGCAATCTACAGTATGTACAGCTTTTAGTCAGGCAGTAGAGCCCTGCACGTGCCTCAAATCATGGCCCGAGCCCGGCCCTGGCCCGAGATGCTCAGGCCCTAGCCCGACCCATGTCCGACAGCTCATCAGAATTATCAGCCCGAGTCCGACACGTGTTTTTATTTATTTATTTATTTTATTACACAGCGGAAGCCTGCCCTATTTGCAACATTTAAAAAATGGGTCAGTTTTGTGTTATGTTTCTTTTCATTTCTTTATCAAGTTAATTTAGAAAAATATTTGGAGCATTTTTTTAAAATGACGATTAATGTTAAACAGCCGAGCCGACAGCGAGTAGCCTAAAACATATTTAATCAATGAAGCCTCTCAAATTAACATTAATACTTTACTTGGCTACAATAAAATCCATATATAAAACTAGGGCTGGGACAACGCGTTGAGGTCATCCATGACGTCGACGCAAAAAATACGTCGACGCAAAATATGCGCATCGATTCGTCGACCTGTTTTTATTTCTCTAAAAAACGTTTGCAAAACCTTTACCTTATGTGCGCTGAATATATGCGATGGCCGGATCAACATTCTGTCCAAAGTTATATAACCAATCCAGGGGTTTTTCTGCGTTGATCTTTTTTTTTTTTGGCGGCTGTCAAAGCTGACAGGGCTGCGCGCGCGCACTCACAGTCTTCAAACTACACGAGCGCTGTCTTGCTCCCTCTCTCTCTCTCTCTCTCTCCCTCTCCCTCCCTCGTGCATATTAACCAAAATCATAAGACACGACAGAAAAAGGGCGGAATGCCAAAGTTTCACGTGGAGCCTTCTGAGATTTTTTTTTCTCCATGACAGGCTGCTGGCTCCCACTGTTAATTTTTATTTATTTATTTTTTGGAAAACACTCTGTATTAGCTTAAAGCCCTCAAGTTTACATTGGTTACTGTATTCTTTCAATTTCAATTGTATTTTGGGTGACCTTTTTTATTGAATGCTAGACATCAAGTTGTTGTTATTTTCATCTGAAAGAAGACCTTTTTTCAGCAAGCTAGGCCCTATGTGTTCAGTAAAAGCTTGTTTCAGTAAGCTATGTGTTTTCAAGGCTTCAAGGTTTTATTGAATGCTATCTCTATACAAGTGCAAAGTAATGCATTCTTAGTCAGTCTTTTATTTTGTAATTTTAAGAGCAATAAACATATATTGCAATGTTAAGGAATTCATGTTTTTTTCATTCAGATATGTAAATCAACATGTATAAATTGTTAGTAGTCAATTAATGGGGAGATAATCGAAATCGAATCGGTCTGAAAAAAATAATCGTTAGATTAATCGATGCATCGAAAAAATAATCGCTAGATTAATCGTTTAAAAAGTAATCGTTTATCCCAGCCCTATATAAAACACTTCAAGCATATCACACAGACAGTTAGTTTAATAAATGTTTATTTATTAAACCACAGTGAGTAAAATACAATAAACAAATTGAAATACTGAGGCAGGCTCGCAACAGCGCTCGCAAACGAAATGATAAATAGCCTACAATCTAAACAAATTAAATTTATTAAAAACAAACTTGCAGATTATCTTATCTCAAAAATGCACCACAGAACATGTCCATTCTTTTTTCCATTAGTTTCCAACAGTTAAACGAAAATAAAGTCCAGTCAAATGAAAAGTTAGAACAGTCTCTTCGAGAGCATCGTGGAGAAAAAGAATAGCATCCAGAGTGGAAGGTTTTAACCAAGACACGTTCGCTGCTGCTGCTGGCGGGACACTAAACACAGAGCGAACCAGCCTTGAAAGTTGCGGTAGCAGGTTCTCGTGCTGTTTACATTTACATTACTTTAGAGGCCTATAATAGCTCCTACTACAATAAGTGGATATAAGAGAAGTATAATCGTGGGTCGTGCTGACGGAAAAGCATGCGTGCGCGCGTGCGTGAGACTGTCATGTCAGTGTGTCAGTTTAATTATAACGGGTTGAATTATCAGATTATGAAAGTTATGAGGTTATGAAATGTCTTTCTATGTTTGTTTTTCTATCGTCGAAGTCAACTTCTCATTTTTTTATTTAATGTCTAAAAATATAAATAGAAGGATAACCCAAAAAAGGCCCGAGGCCCAGCCCGCATGTGAGCTATAACGTGAAAATTGGCCCGAAGCCCGGCCCTAGGGGCATAAATAAGTCGGGGCCCGTCGGGCTCGGGCTGAAATGCAGGGCTTTATCAGGCAGTGCTTTTGTGATAAAGGATAGAAAGAGATTTAACATGCATTTAACATACATCTGAACAAAATTTTAAAACACTAAGCATCGTGCACTTGTTGACTTTGAAGATAGTTACAGTGGAAAAACGACTGGGCATCGTACACTAAACGGCTGAGGATCACACTATCAGACCAGTCAGTTTGCATAAGTTCATATCCCACTAATATTACCTACCTGTTGAATGCCTGAGAGATTTAATTTGTCATCCAGGTCAGTGAACCCTTACAGAAAGTTCATTCTCTGTATAATCATTGGGAATTATATTTGACACATCACAACAACTCTAATTTACTAAAAGCTTTCTGAAGTGAGCCTGTGATATTAAAAACAGTTACTACGATCTCTACATACTAGAGAAACTATGTGTGAATTAGTAATGAACAGGGCAGATGCAGAGCACTACTGCATTATGTGACTAGTTGTCACTTTTGGTAGGGGCTCGTTTTCATATACCATCTATAACCATTAGCTTTACAGAAATTATAACTCTTACTGCCTACAGAGTCAGTCAGATGATTTCTAACAGTCATGGAACCTCATAAGTGGCTCATTTGGAGTGTTTTGAATTGGCAGCTACAAACTAATAGCACTCTGTATGGCAGACCTAAAGGGATAGTTGACCCAAAATTGAAAACTCTGTCGTCATACTCACCAGGATGCCGTTCCAAACCTGTATGACTTTCTTGTTCTGTGCAACACAAAAGAAGATATTTTGAAGTATGTTGCTAACCAAACATTTTGGTTACTGTTGACCATTCAAAACACTTTTCTCAAAATTAATTTTTTTAACGTTCTACAGAATAAAGTCATACAGATGAGGGGGGGAAATTACACGGTGTATTGCTCTGAGATGCAAAACAGTTCTGCTGTGGCTTTATTTAGAACCGTTTTTATTTTCAAAGTTGAGCAAAACAGACAACATTGACAAAATTGTTTAAAAGTGTAACAATATTAACCTATTGTTTACTGAACTATTTTATAAAATCAATATCACATTTGAAGTCATGTCTGTGTAATTATTACTAAACTATATCATATGATATGAATATAACACAAAATCCCATAGGGGAATACAGATTCCTGAGGCTTTTAAAAACTCCCAGCCTGGTTCATTACTCAAAACCGCAATCATGGGTAAGACTGCCGACCTGACTGCTGTCCAGAAGGCCATCATTGACACCCTCAAGCGAGAGGGTAAGACACAGAAAGAAATTTCTGAACGAATAGGCTGTTCCCAGAGTGCTGTATCAAGGCACCTCAGTGGGAAGTCTGTGGGAAGGAAAAAGTGTGGCAAAAAACGCTGCACAATGTGAAGAGGTGACCGGACCCTGAGGAAGATTGTGGACTGAGTCTGGAGTAGAAACATCCAGAGCCACCGTGCACAGGCGTGTGCAGGAAATGGGCTACAGGTGCCGCATTCCCCAGGTCAAGCCACTTTTGAACTAGAAACAGCGACAGAAGCGCCTGACCTGGGCTACAGAGAAGCAGCACTGGACTGTTGCTCAGTGGTCCAAAGTACTTTTTTCGGATGAAAGCAAATTTTGCATGTCATTCGGAAATCATGGTGCCAGAGTCTGGAGGAAGACTGGGGAGAAGGAAATGCCAAAATGCCTGAATGTCAAGTACCCACAGTCAGTGATGGTCTGGGGTGCCATGTCAGCTGCTGGTGTTGGTCCACTGTGTTTTATCAAGGGCAGGGTCAATGCAGCTAGCTATCAGGAGATTTTGGAGCACTTCATGCTTCCATCTGCTGAAAAGCTTTATGGAGATGAAGATTTCGTTTTTCAGCATGACCTGGCACCTGCTCACAGTGCCAAAACCACTGGTAAATGGTTTACTGACCATTACTGTGCTCAAATGGCCTGCCAACTCTCCTGACCTGAACCCCATAGAGAATCTGTGGGATATTGTGAAGAGAAAGTTGAGAGACGCAAGACCCAACACTCTGGATGAGCTTAAGGCCGCTATCGAAGCATCCTGGGCCTCCATAACACCTCAGCAGTGCCACAGGCTGATTGCCTCCATGCCACGCCGCATTGAAGCAGTCATTTTTCTGCAAAAGGATTCCCGACCAAGTATTGAATGCATAACTGAACATAATTATTTGAAGGTTGACCTTTTTTGTATTAAAAACACTTCTTTTATTGGTCGGATGAAATATGCTAATTTTTTGAGATAGGAATTTTGGGTTTTCATGAGCTGTATGCCAAAATCATCAGTATTAAAACAATAAAAGACCTGAAATATTTCAGTTTGTGTGCAATGAATCTAAAATATATGAAAGTTTAATTTTTATCATTACATTATGGAAATTTTTTTGAGAAGGACCTGTATAACTGCATTATCATAGGCTACATCACACATCACACGTCAGTCATCATCTAGCATCATGTTTGCCAGCAACCGGGCTTTAATGTATTATTTTTTCCCAAAATAGTTGCAACTAAAATAGCAATATGGCTATGCAACAACAAAAATAATAATAATCATGATTGAAATTATTATTATTTTATTATATTGTAAATAAAAATATATACAAAATAGCAAAAAGTATTATTGTAATATTTCACTGAAAAATAAAATAAAATAAAAATGAAACTACATTTTCAGACAATAAACTAAGCTTTAATATAGTGGAAATTAAAGGGATACTCCACCCTAAAATGAAAATTTAGTAATGAATCACTTACCCCCATGTCGTTCCAAACATGTAAAAGAAGTAAATAACAGTGTCAAGGTCCATAAAAGGTATGAAATGTCATCGTCAGAACACTCCATCTGCCATCAGACATGCAATCTGGGTTATATGAAGCAACTGGAACACTTTTTGGAAGCGAAGAAAACAAAAAGAACAACTTTATTCAGTAAATCCTTTGTCAACGGTGTCCTCTGCATCACTCCATATCACTGTACAGTACTGCGTGTGCATCCTGCATCCTTGTGGCACAGAGGACACAGAACAGCATACGCAGCACGGTGATATGGTAAGCAATTAATGACAACATTTTTATTTTGTGATGGAGTAACCCTTTAAAACGGGAAGTCGTGGCCTAGTGGTTAGAGAGTTTGATTCTTAACCCTAGGGTTGTGGGTTCGAGTCTCTGGCCGGCAATACCATGACTTGAGGTGCCCTTGAGCAAGGCACCGAACCCCCAACTGCTCCCCTGGCGCTGCAGCATAAATGGCTGCCCACTGCTCTCTGTGTGTGTTCACATGTGTGTTAACTGCTGTGTGTGTGCACTTTGGATGGGTTAAATGCAGAGCACGAATTCTGAGTATGGGTCACCATACTTGGCTGTATGTCACTTTCTCTTTCTTTTCTTAAACGTATTTGTTTAACAGCTTCTTGACAAGTTTGGGAAGATGGTTGGAGCATTGGATTTTCAATAAAAGCTGTTCCAAACTCAAGAGCAGTTACTGCTCCAAGACACTGAAAACAATGCATCGTAAGCTGCTCGCATGTAAAAGGACACTGTGCTGCGCTTCATTCTGAAACATGCAGCAAATATACCTCAGTAAACTGCAGCCTTTGCTCTCACTAAGCCATATCACAATTACAGTTTTATTCTGATTCAGTTATGCAGCCGTAATGAATTGTGTTGAATGTAAAGCTGTTTAGCAGCATAACAGAGCCATCCCCGTGCTCTTCTCTGCAGGACTGGCCGACACATGCTGAAGCAGCCACAGGCGACCACACGGCCCTCCAGCACCATTAGTGAGGCCTCGACTACTGTCACCTCTTCAACTCTGGACACCACCTCAGGCTCAAAGGTCAGTAAGAACCTGATCCTGCAGGACAGACAACATAACCAGTCAAACGGTTAGAAAATAGACCTGGTATTTTGTAGATGGAAGACTATATAGAATGAGATGAGCAAGTTAGCTTGACAAGACTCCTGATGCAGAACATTCTCTATGCTTGGTTAGCATCTGTTCTGGTAATTAGAGTGTTTATTCCTCTGTGCTGAGGCGTCAATTCCCTAGTGCTGGCGACACAAACAAGTGATCAGAGCCCTTGACTACCATCTCTGAGCAGACAAAGAAGACCAATGAAACGGATTCGTATTGTGAGTGATTTGGTGCATATCTCTATAAGGATGCATTGTTTGGGATGTGATACACGTGAGCTGAATAACATGCTGTTGCTTTTTTTATATATATATATTTAAAGGCGTAATCCACCCCATAATTCTGTTAATATTTAGGACAGTTCCAAACTATGCTTTAATGTAATTTTCATTTAAACTTATATATGTATATAAATATAATGTAAGTACAACTTTGTAATAAAGTTGCATTTTATTACATTGAAAATATTTGACACACTACAGTAAAAACTTGTATATTAGTCAACATAAAAATAAGTGTACTTCTTTAAAACATGACAAAACATTAATAAAGCAATGATTTAAAATGTACTTTAAAATAAAACATTATTTGACATTGTGTTCTCAAGTGTGTTAGGGAAACGGTTGTGAAAGTGTTCTTTTTTTACACTACCTTTTATCTCACTAATATTATATTATCTGAAAGTACAGTTTTTTATATATATATATACTTTTAAGATTTAAACTACACTACAAGTGCACATTCAGTACAATTAAACTCAAATCAAGGGTTTTTTCCACAAGGGGGTATTTTTTAGTAAAACACAAAAGTAGAATTTTGTATCCCTTACAGATGTTTAACATGGATTATTCACATTGATCTAAAAAGCTAGACCTTTGCTATACAAAAACAGCAGTTGTATTATCATTTTATAATGGAAGCCCTGGTAATATTATAATCATATCATCATTATCTTATGTTACCTCACAGAATGCATGTGTAAAAGTAACTTCTTGTTGTGATGGGCAACTGCCAAAGTTCGATTAAAGAGATGCCAAGGAATGCAGCAGCAGGAACGCTGCCTGTGTCATCTCCTGCCTGCGTTTGGACTGTTCTAGATGAATGAGTGCTTGTAGCTCTTGTCGTTGGCAGCGATGGCGTGCAGTGGTGATGTGTTAGCTGTATGAGTGCTCTGGCAGCATGTAGTCTTACATTGCTTTGCCCACAGAATGCCAGCGGATGGTGTGTAAGATCAGCTGTGCACCCCTGGCAGATGGTCCAGACTAATAGGTGATGAATGAGCTTTCAATCCACCAGTCATCTTTAGTTTATGTGTGTGTGTGTGTGTGTGTGTGTGTGTGTGTGTGTGTGTGTGTGTGTGTGATATAGGGATCCAAGTCCAGTGGAAGGGTCCATAGCTTTGGCAAACGAGATCATGCCATTAAGCGCAATCCCAGTGTTCCTGTTGTGGTACGTGGATGGCTCTACAAACAGGTAAGAGAATTTGACAAATGCTTGTTTATTGGTTAACCAAACTTTTGCTTTCAAAGTATACTTTACATGATACGTTTTCAGCCTTTACAGACCCAAGCCAGATTGTCTCACAGACTGTCTACTCTGTTGACTCTGAGTCAGTAGGATTATTATAATTTTTGTTATAAAATTAATACTTTTATTCAGCAAGAATGCACTAAATTGATTTTAAAAATCTGTTATTAATAAATGCTTCATCACGGTTTCCAGAGAAATAATAAGCAGCACAACCATTTCAGCGATGGTAATAATAAATGTTTCTTAAGCACCAAATCGGCGTATTAGAAAGATTTCTAAAATATATTTCTCTACACCCTGGAGGTTCTTCAGGGACATTCATGAACCTCCCAGTTGAAATGTATAGTCTTTTAGTCTTTCTAGACCAAATCATTGAAATTGGAGGGGACCAATTTTAACTTCAGTTTTATGAAGTTTAAAAACCATTTTGTTTGACCACAGATCTGAATATTGGAGATGTGTCTTCCGAAATATCAGTATTGGTAACAGCCTTGTGACACAGCTTTTTTGGGGCATCACAGCAACTTTTGAACTGTTAAAATGTGTATTTTGATTTTTTAAATGCATCATAAAAGCGGTCTAGGTAGGCAGCTTGCTAGGCTTTTCTTTTTACGTTATTCAGACACAATCACACATGGGTTTTTCATAGCGTGAAAACATCAGGAGTGTATTTACATGGATAGTTTCTGATTATAGGCTTAGAAAAAACTCTTTAACTGGAAGTGAATCGGTGCTGCTGTCAAGGGGAAGTGCTGCGAATTGCCTGTTTGAAGTCTGTTTGAAGTGCTGTCTTTCCCCATCAAATGTCTTAACCTGCCTGGGTGTATATGTGTGTGTGTGTGTGTGTTTTCCCATCATTGTTTGTGTTGCTTTGTACTTTCAGGACAGCTCGGGGATGCGCTTGTGGAAGAGAAAATGGTTTGTTCTAGCTGATTATTGCCTCTTCTACTATAAAGGTGGGTTGCTCTAGCAAACATCAAACAGAATCACATTTATACAGTATATAACATGTTAACTTTTCTCCCAGATATTGATTATTTGCATTATTTTGTTTGTAATTGCATTTTGGTCACTAAGGCCTAATTCTACTAATTGCACTTTCAATCTTTTAGCTTTATGTACTGTCCCCAGAGTTTACCATGATATAATTAGCAAACTCTAAGAGTATTTTATTTAGGGAAATTAATATGATGTTTTGGAAGTTTATCATATTTATGCAGTTTCTTGGATCACACCAACTTGCTATTTCAGCTGACTCAAACCTTGTTTGTGCAATTATAACGATTTTAAATAAAATCAGTTTAAGTTATTATTATTTTTGTTATGTATTGTTATTAGGTAAATTAAGATAAAATGAGAGGTTTTTTGTAAGGTTTCTTACAACTTAACATCGTACTTACTGTTTACTCACACCCTGGAAGAATTGTTTATAAAATCAGCATCGTTTTGTTACTCTAAAAAATGTACTCTGAAAATGTACGTTTACTAGATCAGTATCTCAAATACGTCTAAATGAAGCACAAGAAACTATACTAAGTATACTTAGAATAATAAATTATACTTCAGATAAGAATATAATTCTACATCTCATTCAAAAGAGTAAGTACAGACCATAGTATAGATCAAATATACTTGATTTTTCTTTATTCTTGTCAGCATATGCCACATTTTATGAAGTATAAATTTAGTATATCACTGATAAGTACACACACACAAAAAATTGACTGAAAGTATATGGAATACAGTAGAAGGAATTATTACACAGCTCACCATATAGCTTATAGTAACTTTGTTTGAAAAACAGACAAAATTAAAGTCGTTAATCACTGATATTCATAGAAATATGTTCTGATTTATTTTATTTATTAGCAAAAATGTCTGCATACATTTCTGGGTTTGAAATCATGTATTATTTATTTCTGGTCTGACATCAAATATCAGATCTACTCTGTTTCACCATTTGATGCTTGTCAATGCATGTTTACTTATTTCCCCCGTCTGGTCATAATGGGATGTAATCCTTCCTCATTTTCCACTCAGTCTGATCTTCTCTGCCTCAGACCGCCAGCTCTCTGCTCTCTCAAATGAAAGAGTCACCTGATTCGCTTTGGAATCTCTCCTTCAAACAACCTAGAAGTATTTTTAACCCATTACTTCCTAATCCAGCCACACTTATCGCTTGTCAACTCCCCACTCGATCTCGGTCTCAGACACACCCACACATGAACACACTCTCACTCCCACACACACCAGCGTTTCACTGGAAAGAAATGGTCAGGGCGGAACAAGGAGGCAGAATGAGGCTGAACTAAAATGTGTGAAATGTGATGATGTTATCAGAGCGCTGTGAGAAACACAGGTCAGAGAGTATTCGAGAGCATGCCAGGAATGAAGAGAGACTGAGAATGAAACAAAGTCAAAACCAGACTGGCTGCTCAGTTGGGTTGTTCTTACCCCACAGACAGTCGTGAAGAGTCGGTGCTGGGTAGCATTCCTCTGCCCAGCTACACTATCGCTCCCGTGGGACCTGAAGATCACATTAGCCGAAAATATGCCTTCAAGGTAAGATCTTTGACACAGATAGCACTTTTAAAAGAATTATAAAAGCTATTTACCACATTAAACGTGTAACCCTTAACTGTATGCTGTGCAACAATGTTTACATAGCAGGTACAACTTAAAGTGACAGTTCACCCAAAAATGAACCTTTTTATCATTTACTGTGAAATAAAGCACTTTTTATGATACTTTTTACATATTGAAAACTCCCATCCAAATGTAGTGTTATCACAGAACCAATAGATCTCTCCAAAACATTTGTTTAATTTTATTTGATTTTCATTTTCATGGGTGACTCTATAATTGTCTCAAGTAACCGATTAGCCAGTGTACTTTAGCTATGTAATGATCACGAATGAGCAACTTCAGGGTAAAACAGGTTCTAAACTCCGTCACAAATTTATATTGTGCTAATGACCCGCTGACTGTAAATACTGTAAATGCTTATTCATCTCATTTTCCTTGCACTAGCTGCTTCCTCTGTGTCTCGCTGTTTTGTCATGCATCACTTGAGTCACTTTGAGTCCCTCCCTGCAGTTATGAATATGCATGCTTCATTATCTTGCATGGCTTCAGCCCTGTAGACAGCAATGAACCATTTAGTGCATCAAGATTTTCATACCATTTAGAATACATTTTACTCATGAAGGCTGTCAATTTGTATACTGTATAACCAATTACACAAGCTGTTTTTATACATGTACAGCTCATCTTTGTGCAAGTGTTTTTGTAGGCGCAGACTAATTCATACGGTTTCATCCCCTGCAGCTTGTGTGGTTCATTGTTGTCCTCATGAGGTTCATGACACAGAGTGAATGTATGGGTCTGTTCTCATCCTGAGGGCAACAGGGTTACATAACCAGTGTACCTCTCTCTTCTCAACTCCTTCCTGCCCCTGTTCTCAAAGCAGGAGATTCTTTAACGTGGGAGTGGAAAGAGACAACATTCCAGTTTTCAAGAAGAAGATCTTAACGCTTACTGGCTTAAAGTACACGTTGCTCTCAGTTTGCACTTTGCAGCACTCCTCTTTCACTTTCCTTCCTTCCTTAACGGATAGTTTTACACAGCCGGGTGTCACATCGTTCTCCAGAACTGTTGGCGAGGAGCTAGTAGTTGTATCACACTCTCTTTAGAGGGTTACAGATCATTTGCCGTAAGCTTCACACAAGAGAGAATGTTTACCTTGGTATCTGGATGTAGATTTTTGGTATTGAGTGACTCAGATGGGCAGCAATGAGTCTGTAATCTGTACTAATCCTCCATGAAAAAGAAGGCTTACTGCAGTCAATTCTGCTCAGCCAGCAAACTCAACCCCCCTTGCTGGTACAGACACGGCCGAGTGCCAGAGTGCATTCACTGATTCTGTGATGAACTTCTAGATAACGGTACGCATGTGGGAAAGACCCAAGCTACTGAGCTCAGCAAACTTCGGCTTAATTTCTGTTATGGCTTCTAACTGTGGGCATTTGTGCTTTGTGTTGCGGGCTGTTTTGTGGTCTGGCGTGGTGTTTTGTGCTCTTCCGCTCCTGCTGTTTGTTCCTGTCATTCTCTTATCTCGACGGTGGTGACGGTCCTTAAATTATACTGATCATTTCCTAGTACATATCCCGAACAGGAAAAGCTTGTAGGTGTTGATTCAGGTGACCAGTCATTGTCCTTTATTTGCTGAACTATGTGCTTCTTCTGTTCCCATTGGTGGGCTTCCTGCCTGTGATGAGTGACTGACAGTCCAGAGACACATTCAGCATCATCTGTAAATAGGTAAAATTTTAACTCTGCCTTAACCTCTGGCATGTGCAAACTCTTTAGAATGTTTGTGACCTTTCTCACTGACATCATTTCCTCTTTTTGAGATGTATGAATTTTTTCTGTTCAGAAAATAATACACAGCGGACATTTGAGCGGTCTTAGGATATAGCCTTTTTTTTCAATTTAGCTGCATATGAAACCTCAAGGAAACTGAATGTATCGGGGTCGCCATGGTTCTTTCCAGACCAAAAAAAGTAATGGAAATAAATGGAATATGGAAAATTGACACACTAAACTTGGTTATATCCTGTATGTATATAGGATCATGTATGTACATACTGTATATTTATTGTGTATACTTTTAAGTTGCTTGCAATAAACAGTTTTAGTTTAGCCGCTTTTCCACTGTCATGCCAAACTGTAATCATTGCTTAATCATTTGATTCTGTGCCTGTGAAGCCAAGCTTGTACAGATATGGTTTCAATTCCCACTGTAGGGCTGATAACCGAGGTTGTAACGCTTTACGCAAGTGTTTACAAACAGTATGAGATAAATAGTGACCACTTGATAGAGAATTAAGAGATACTTCTGCTTTGCGCAAAAGCACTCTTGGCCAGCTAAAAAAGAAACCAGTAGCCAGACAAACAAATAATCAATCCTGAGTGATCAGTACATGCATTCTACAAGCAGAGTTCAGTTCCAGGTCGAGAATGGTGTGTAATCGAGTCAAACCAAGTGGAAATGTGAATGTAACCGTTCCTACACTGTTCTTAAAACCATTTGGCCCAATGGTGGAAAAGCCATTGGGTTTTTCATACCTAAAACACATCAGGAGAAGCATTTACATAATCCTATAAATCCAAATACAGAATCTAAACATTAAATGAATTCAAATTGATTCTCATTGTGAACCGGATTGAACAGAATAGTTCTAAATTAGCAAAAATCGTTAATGAATTGTATCAAAAATCTGTGAACCCTGAATCCAAATAATTCACACCCCTAACAGACATATTTAACATATGCCATTCTAGAGAATATTACATTTTGACTACTGTATCATCAAGACATGTGTATTGTGCTGGGGAATCAGTTCAGTTGTAAGCCAACAGAGCTGTTAAATAAAAGCTCTCTGTACCAGGGCACTGCGTTCTTATAATGGATCGTGGATGACATAATAGAGAATGCTTTTAATGAAAGGCCTGGTTAATCTAAAAGCATCTTCAAATAGTCCTACATGCTGCAGGGAGCCAAAAAGAAAGGAAGCTGCATGCTATTGTTGGCTCTTTGTTTTGTCTCCTGTGTTTACACTGCTGTGTTTTTGTGTGCACATACAGTAAGTTTGCCTTTTGGATCATACTCATAAATTATGATTTAATCTGATCTGAATTATGATTTAATATCACATGGAATTAAACTTTTGGTTAGCTAAGTTTAGCTCAGTTTTTTAACAATGTATAAATCTCTCCTGACATTTTTGATCAGTTTAATGTGTTTTTTGCTGAAAAACAATGATAAAAAATCTTTCTGACTGTAAACTTTTGAAGTGCAAATGGAACATTTTCTGTGTGCATACATTAAAAAGAGAAATAATGATGGCCGATTCTGATATATCATTCTTAACTTAAAATTACATAATGGACTTTTCTGTTCACATAAGTTTTATTGAAGTTACAAGTAAAAGTTCACATCCAAATTTATATTTTGTCATCATACTCTCCCTCATGTCATTCCAAACATGTATGACTTTTTGTCTTTTCATGGAACACAAATAGAAGTGTTTTCAATAATTATTCAAACAGCTCTCTCTCACACAGGGAAATCACACAGTGACTAGAGTTTTAAAGCTAAATGTCTTTATAAAAGTAGTCCAGATGACATGTGCAATGTATTCCAAGTCTTCTGAGGTTAACTCATTATCCACTGAAAACTGCCTTAGGCCATGTCAATGACACCAGATGCCATTGAATCTTGTGTGTCTTGTTAGCAAGTTTGAATACACGGAAGTATAAATGAAATATGAGTACTATGACAGGAATTTTTCATCTTACAATTCTATCTTTTTGTTATTTGAGGCTTAAGAAGGCTTGGAATGGACTAGTTTTATTGTGAATTTGTGATCTTTGTAGTACAGCCCTTGGTCACTGTATATACTTGCGTAAGGAAAAGAGCAGCATTAACATTCATCAGAATATCGCTTTGTGTGTTCTGTGGAAGAACGACAGTCACTGGTTTGAAACAGCATGAATATGAATAAATAAAGACACTATTTTTATTGCATAAGATGAGTTTCATTTGCCTGGAGAAATTAGATAGGGGTTAGTTCAGTGCATGTTTCAGCTGGGTATTTATCATCTAGTCATCTGAAGTGGTCTAGGTCCCCTGCATGATTCAAACCGATGAGCCATCTGTCTGCGTTTTACAGCCTCATTGCAGAGCTTTCCCTCAGTGGACCATTTAAACACAGGCAGCAGTTTAGCACCTCACTGCTTGCCTTTAATGAGCTAGTCATGTAAACACAGGAGTCTTCATGCAACTGTGTATTTTGTGTTGTGCTTTCTGCTTACACTTAGAGAGAAAGGAAATGAATTAGTGAAGAAACGAGACTGGATGTCTATAATGAACCATAATTGTCTCTTTGTTTTGTTTTACGTAATCGAATGCAGTGCAAGTTACTCTCTCTGAATCTATTTTTAATGAGGAAATTGCAGGCCGAGTTCATGTTAATTAAAAATGTCTGTGCTGTTTTGTTAGATGGCACTTTGCCTGTGTGTTTTATTTTAGTAATACGTTAAGTAAAAAGGAAAAAAATATACATCATAAGTGAATGACATGACATACAGCCAAGTATGGTGACCCATACTCAGAATTCATGCTCTGCATTTAACCCATCCAAAGTGCACACACTCACCGTGAACACACACGTAGCAGTGGGCAGCTCAGTCATGGTATTGCCGGCCCAAGACTCAAACCCACAACCTTAGGGTTAGGAATCAAACTCTCGAACCACTAGGTCACGACTTCCCCATAAGTTATGTTCAATAACTTGCAATTTGTGCAACACTGTCATGTATATATAACTTATTCATTTGTCTTATCTTATTTAATTAAACTTGTCTTTGAAAAAAAATGAAGGAATTATTATAGTGTTTTCAAACCCATACTTTCTTTACTTTACTTTTTAATTTATATATATATATATATATATATATAGACATACTCTAAAAGATACACGGGGTAAAATATATTACATTTATTATGTTTTACTATATGTTATTATATTTTTATTGTATTATATCAGTAGCATATCATTTTTGTAACACAGAAACGGTGATAACATAAACATAACAGTAGGAGTTTATATATTAATAAACTTGTCTCTGCTAATACCATATGAGTTTTTTATAACTTATTTTAGTATTTGCAAATGTGTACTGTCTTCGCTTTACTTTTATTGGGTGGTGTGCTTACTGTAACAATTCTGACCATTGGTCTATTCGTCTGTCCTTCATGCTGATTCATATCATTGTTCTTGTAGCTTTGATTACATAACTGAAACGTTAGGGTTAGGGTTAAATTGGTGTATATTGTATGCGTTTCTTATCACAGTTTGGCCTTGGCTTGATCGGCATGTGCTCCTTTCTTCATTCTGACTTCTGTCTCATCAGTATCTCCGCTGTGTTGCTTCTAATTATCATGCTGAAACCTCAGATGCTCCTCTGGCCAGTACTTATCTGCTGATGCAGTGTTTCTCCTTGTCCCACGGCTGGACTGATTTTAGTGCTTTCTCTCTTGCAGGCTACACACACAGGGATGCGCTCCTATATTTTCAAACAAAGCTCTGTGATTGGCTCGCAGGCGGAGCACACTGGGATGAGGACGTACTATTTCAGTGCGGACACACAGGAGGACATGAATGGCTGGGTCAGGGCCATGAACCAGGCTGCACTGTTGCAAACCCACACAGTGAAGAGGTCAGTGAGTCAAAAAAAAAAAAACAGGAAAAACATCTACACATCATTAAACCAAGAATTAACTTAAGGTTGCTTCACAGAATATATATTTGGCATTTGTTTTGTATCAATAAATTCTTATTTGTCTTGTTTTTAAAAACATAATCTCATAACATTTAGAGCTATATATATATATATATATATATATATATATATATATATATGTATATAGAGTTCAGAAGACGTGAAATAAAGTGCGTGCATCTGTAATAAAACGTCCCTCACACAGCTCCAGGGGGTGAATAAGGTCGACCTGTGGGGAATCCATGCCTTTTTGTAAGATAAATATCCTGATTTCAAATGTAATAAACACTTTTTTTCTCACTTCTGCTGGATGTTGTAGTGTTATTTACCCCCCGGAGCCATGTGAGGGACATTTTATTACAGATACACGCACTTTATTTCATGTCTTCTGAACTGTTGACAACAAACACCTCTTTACCCCCATTAAAAGGCTTGGAAGGGCAAGGACAACTTTCTTTCACGGGTGTACTAACGCTTTAAGAATTTTTTTTTTCTTTTCTTCATGTTATCTTAAGGGTTTTCCCCATTAGTTTAATTTTAGTTTTAGTATAACTTTGTAATACCATTCATATTTTTTACTTATTTATAATTTAAAGAAGGAACCAATTGACATTTGAGTAATAAACTATTTTCATTCCATCGTGTTTGTGAGTGCAGAACTCATACTTGTTCCATTTTATTAGCTTATTCGTTTAAATTAGTTTCGGAGATTTTATATGCACAAAAAAAAAAAAAAAAACTCTAAAATAAACACTGTTCTCATTTAGTCAGGTGTTTTTCTTAATTTTTCTATATTTTATCCTAACAATGTGAAAAAAAATTTGATTGAATGTCCATTTGCAGCAGTTTTTCTCATGTGTTGTGTTTAAAGTGTACTGTCGAATTCAGTCTTCCCCAGTCTGTGTCAAGGGACGTTGTGAGTCTGTAAGTGTTTGTCGGGCATCAATCTTGTTGATTGACAGCGATGCCGCAGTGTGTCTTCTTCTGCCAGTGCAGAAGACCAGACGGGTACTAAGCAGTGACTCAGCTTTCTATCTCTCTGTTGTCTGGGCCGACCTCACTTCCTTGAGACAGTTACTGAGCCCAAACTCAGCTCAGATGTGGACTCCGAGTACTCGAATAGTCAAAATGACAAAATAATTATCCCTAGTTCAGATACTATAATAATCTGGAGTCACACTGTTTTTAAATACAGTGAATTCCAAACACTGACTGTGTGAACATAGGCTGCATAAACACGTATGCGCTCTCTTTTGACATGTGTAATGCATGTCGCCCAATTTCAGCCATAAAAGATTGAATAGTTAACTGTCACTGCTGGTGATGTCGTTAACCAAGGCACCAAATTGGCACCAAGTTGTCATAGCAGCCAAACACTAATGAGACTAGTGTCAGCTTGAGCTGGCACTCAGCGAGGCAGAAAATTAGACTGTGATAGTCCTGGATAAAAACACCATTCTGAGTCATTTCTTTTCATAAAGTGGCTTTTCATTCTCATAGATGCCCTTATGTTTGTGTTTTCATTCTCATAGATGCCCTTATGTTTGTGTTTTCTCCTTTGCCAGAGTTGTCTTGTGTATACCGTTTGTTTGGTGATTTGAAAGGAATCAGTCATGCTTACGCCTTGCCTTTTCATGTCCTTCTCTAGGAATGCGGGATTCATATATTCTGAGAATCTCTGTAGACTTTGTTTTGGTCCAGCCTGTTTGCGCTATTTCTGCGAATACTCTATCTGCAATACGCCCATGACGTGCATAAACCTCTTATTATCGTTTATTTGGGAAAATCATAGTTGACTGGTTTGAACACGTTTGAGAAGAAGAAGTGTGCTTAAATGTACGAGTAAATGGATACTTGTACAGTACTTCAGATCTTACAAGTATATAAAAATAGTGTGCATCTAGATAATATAATATTAATCAAAGGCCACATAACTGGACTTACAAAGTACACTTTCACACACCTTGTAAAAGTATTGTACTTTGTCAAATGTTAAATTAAATATAAGTAAATTTTTTAAATTATCGTTTTAATAATTATGCATCATACAGTAAAAGGAAATTTATTTTGATGTTAACTAACATATTCAAGCACTAATTTTAACTGTAGAGTTATTTTAATGTTACATTTCAATTTTAATATTTTTTCTTAAATTATTACAAATGTGTAAAGACAAATATATTTAAATCCGTGACATTACACGTTAATCGAAATTACGTTATATTTTAGTTGATAAATATAATTAATGCTTGTTGGTATTATAAGGAAGCACACTTTTACCGTATTTCAAAGACAATAGAAGTTATTATCCAATTACATATAAATATGTAATTAAATACTACTTTAGTGGGCTAATAAGCTCTCTTAAGTTCAGCTTATTGCATTTAATATAAATGAAAACTACAATACATTTTCATTTAATTACTATTAACATGTAATTAAGTGTCTGAAAAAAGTATATTCTTTTTCCCATTAAGTACCTTTTTTTTAAGTATGCTAAAGTATACTTCTTCCTCACAAGGGTCTGAATCATGTCTAAATATTAGAATAGATTCATATCTTCTTAATCATTACCCAAACAATTACATCATCTCTAAATACTGTTGATATTATCAGTCCTAAAGGATCATCTGTTTATGTTAAAATGCAGATGGAGATTTGGCTATTGTAGACTTTGAGTTGTGTCTGAATGCAAAGAGCCACTAGAGGCCATTTCTTTTTAGTCTGTGCATCTTGGATATTATTAGTCTAACTGTCGAGTGAGCTCCAGTAGAAATGGCCGAGCTCCCAGAGGCCATGTCTTCTCCAAATGTAGATTCATCAAGGTTCTGATTTAATCATATCACATTGAGATTGTTATATAGAGACAATTTGAAGCTGGAAATTCATTTTGCATGGTGGTGCTGAATCATTTTTCTCATTCCAAAGTTCTTTTTGGAAGAAACCAAGCAACGTATATTTAAAAGTTCAACAGAATATGTAGTGCTCATTGTAGCAATGGCTGTGAAGAGGGGGGCGGGGCCGAGGGACATGGGACATGCCACACTCGTCACAATGGCCAATATCGTCGATATCGATACGATACTTCTAAACTGAACTTGATTATGAAATGTATTTAATTAGTATGAGTACAATGGGTAATAATACTGACTTAACTTTTTATTTGAAATGCATTTTAACATTCACTATGCCTTAATTGCAACTTATTAGGTTATATTTTTGTTTACACATGGTTAAAATATGTTTACTGTAGTGGTAACCAAGGAAACCTACAAATACTATAGTTAAACTATGTTCACTTTACCATGGTTCATTGTCATAAGGGACTGCCAGTAATAGACTGTTGCATCCATAAAATGCAACCTTTTCATTCGGACAGTCAGTGTATGATTTATATTAACAATACAGAACAGAACATGAGCAATATGGACTTTTAACATTCAAATTTAAATAAATACACTGCACAAACTAGGGTATAATTTTGATAGGTTTATTGTGAAATAACTCATATAGTCATGTTTTTTCTGCATTGTTCTGGGCTGCCTTTTCCAAAAACATAAATGCTTTCTTATTTTAGGCTACTCTTGGGAAACGCAGCTCTATTTAAATGCACTGTCTGAAGTGAGTGTACACTCTCTGGAATTGATTGATTCTGCCTCGCAACATTTGCGTATGTTCAGATGAGCAGGAAAATCCCTTCCACACAATTATGTGCTAACATAAGTTATTCGTCCAATTTAAGGCATATTGTAGGTATTCTTTTTTGTTTAATAAACAAAATCACTGGCAAATCAAAACACCTTAGTATCAATATCTTTTATTTGAGTATCGATACTTTCGATACTCGCATTAGTATTGATATATCGGTACTTCAGGATCGATTTGCCCATCCCTAGTTGCTGTGCAGTTGCTGGAGTATTGTGAAGTTTTGTGTAAAACGTGAATCCTGGAGTTTAACGAGACTACTGAGTTGTGAATCTAAATAAGACCGTTTACAGTGATTGATATATTTAGTTTAATGAGCAGATTCTCTCACGTGTGAAGGCTCATAAAAAACTCATAAAACTTTACTGACCTTTGCATGTCATGTTTTTGCCACACAGAGACGAGTCCGATCATCTAGAGCAAGTGAACGTTTCTGAGAAACTCAAGCAGCAGGCTGTTCCTCAGACCAACCACATCAACAGCTTCGTGATTCCAGAACCCGAAGTCATCCTAAGTGACGAGCTGCAGGAGGAGAAGCAGGAAGGATTTGTTGGAGAAGTGGAGATTCAGGTTTCTCCAAGAGAGATGGAGCAGGCGCGGGGTAAATCTCCAGTGAGCAGGATAGTGGAGGCGGAGGTTTTAGCTCCAGGGTCAGCACCAGCATCCCAAGTTCCCTCTCGAGCTCCTTCCAGGGCTGTCTCGACCCCGCCAGTGCTGAGGAACGGTACACCCATAGAGCAGAACGGCATGCCTGGGTATCAGAGGGGGCCTACACCACCTTCTCAAACTCCTGTTCGGGTACAGAGGAGGAGTGCACTGGAGAAGGTGGAGAACTGGGTCAAAGTACAGAAGGAAGAACACCAGGGGTGAGCGTACACATCTGTCACATATTTTTAATAAGGCTAAATTCAGATTAGCATACTTTTCGTACATTTTCTGCCATGTCATGATAGGGCATAAGTAGTTGGAGTAGTATGGTGGTATGCCTCTCTGAATTCAGTCACAGACACACTGTACAGAGAGTAGTTCATCTATCGCCCTCAAGTGGTTGAAAGCTTAATAAATCATCATCACAGAAAACAGCAGCCCAATATTTAGTTTGTCAAGTAGACATGAAATGCCATTCACGCTTTTGTGTGAATTTTAACAAGACAAGTCTTGCAATTTTCTGTTTTAAGCATCTGGATGTATTGGAAAGGTTGGAAAAAATATTTGAGGAAAATCCATTTTATGTTCTTTAGAATAAAATACAGCGAACCCTCAGTGAGACTTGCGGTGTTTAATAAAATGCGCTGTGATTTGAAAGTTATGGTTCAGCCAGATTTATTTATTTATTTATTTGTTTATGTGGACCCACTTTATATTAAGTGGCCTTAACTACTATGTACTTACATTTTAATTAATAATTTAGTACAATGTACTTATTGTGTACATACATGTTTTTACATTGTACTTATATTTAAAAAAACGACATGTAATTACATCTGTATTTCATTTCTGTTATTACATTTATAATTACACTGTTGACCCATACTTTACACCTTAACCCACCCTTAAACTTACCCATACCTCCAACCCTCTCCCTAACCTTACCCCTATCCCACCACAATAGCAGCAAAAGTGTTTTACAATACAATATGAACACAATAAGTACATTGTACTTATTTTTTTATGTAAGTACATATTAGTTAAGGCCACCTAATATAAAGTGGGACCTATATTGTATGTTACATAAATTTCTGTTTTTATTTTAATTTTGGAATGGACTTGAAATATCCACATATTTTCTCCAAATAATACATAGTAAATGTTAAAAAGAAATAATTTGGTTGTGACAGGTTTGTTTCTACTGATGGCACAATCCCATGTCGGACCCCTCCCATTCATCCGAAGTACGGCACAATAGACCAAAAGTACCAGTCTTTACCAAAGGCCACACGGCAAAGCCCACCAACTGCTCCCCATCAGTTGCCCAGTGAATACAAATATTCCCATGACCGGCTCAATCCCTTCCAGATGACCCACAGCCACACCCAGCGACCCGCGACGCATGACAACACCGTGTGGCAGCTCTTCGAATGGCAACAGCGACAGCAATATCGGCACGGCAGCCCCACCGCCCCCGTGTACACTCCCGCTCCAGACTACTCCACAGCCGTATCCTCCACCAGAGTCAACTCTGACATTGCCCGCTCCATTTCCGTGCCTCCAACCCTGGCAGACATCCCTCCACCCGGGCCTCCTGGGCCCAGACTACTGTCTCCACGCAGAGTCCACACACCTGCAGAACGCGTTACAGTCAAACCCCTGGAGGAGCCACCGTCAAACTCTCCTCACCATCGACGCTCCTATAAGGTCAGTGGGTGACATGCACAAACACCCTGCTTATCTATAACATCACAATCCACTGTAGTAGTATGTGCATCAAAGATTGTGGGATTATGAAACATTTTGAGGTTAAAAAAGTCTCTTATGCTCACCAAAGATGTATTTGATTTTCCAACATACAATAAGATCGGTATAATCGATAATTATTACAATTTAAATACTTTTTTTGAATTGTCAGCAGCCACTCAGTGTCACATGATCCTTCAGAAATCATTCTAATTAAATTAGCTGATTAAGTGCTTTAGAAACATTCATGTTTTAAACAGTTGTGTTGAAAAAAAATTTGGTTTGCTTTTTTTTGCATCCAGGATTTAATGCATCCTGTTGAAAAAAAAAAAATTAAAGTAAAAAAAAGAGAGAGAGAGAAAAAGTACTGTATGCCATTATGCATAATATGAACCTGACCTAAGCTTCTAAGCATTTTCAAGAAGCAAAATGTCCGTCAGTAAGATTTAAAGCTCTCCTTTAAAAAGAGAAGTGATGGAGTCTGAAAGAAGCATGCATTCAGAGACATCATGATGGATGTTAATACTGCTCAGAAACTCTTGATCAAATGACACCAGGCTTCAGTGTTTTCAGACTGGCAGCATTAATCCATCTGTCTACAGCAGAGTTGTAATTCAGCTTGAATTATCAGCAGTGTCTCTGTAATGGAACGAGTGCCAGACACAGAAAGTGCTCGAGTGGGATGATTCATTTTCTTTACTTAAAGTTCCCGTGTGTGTCCTTTAAAAACCTTTCATCTCAAGTTAGTTTTCACCCAGCAGGCAGACATGTCTAATCCAGATGAGGACTTAAAACTTGGCTGAATCCACGGTGAATTATCAAATCCAAATATGGTGTATTTCAAAGGTTTTCAATTATTAAAGTATATTTTGGTGTGTACTGTCATTTTCACTTTATGTACTCTAACGTTTACAAGTCTGGGTTCAGGAAGATTTTTTTTGTTTAAACATATTTAAGTTTCTTTCAGTAAGAATGGATTAGGTTTATCAAACATGACAGTAAAGACATTTATAATGTTACAAAAGGTTTCTATTTCAAATAAATTCTGTTATTCTCAACTTTCTATTTAATCAAAGAATCATGCAAAAATGTATCATGGTTTCCCCAGAAATAGTTTTTCCATCATCAATAATAATAAAAACAAATTCTGAGCACCAAATCAGCATAATGGAATGATTTCTGGAGTAATGGCTGCTGAAAATTCAGCTTTGCCACCACAGGAATAAATTACATTTTAAAATACATTAAAATAGAAAACAGTTATTTTAAATTCTAATAATAGATGACTTATTTTTACTGTATTTTTTAAATAAATAAATGCAGATAGTGTTGTTATAGTGTGACATGTTGATGAGCACATACTGAAATACATATTTCTCGTGTCTGTTTTTTGATTAAGTATATTTAAATCCATTCATCTCTTTTCTTTTCATTTTATCCTGCTGCAGTCAGCCACAATCGAGAGACGCTCAATGCCTCCGTCCGGCTATATCACACATACAGTCAGTACACCCAGCCTGCACGGAAAAACGGTAAGTTTCTTTCGGGAAAAAAAGTATATTGTGCAGTTTCAAATAGTTTGAAATGAGATTTGAAGGTTGACTTTGTCTCTTTTGTGCTGCTGTACGATATCAGCAAAATGGCGTTCAATGACACCCAAAAAACCTCTGCCGGTGGAGCCAGTCCTCTTGTTTTCATGGCTCTAATGGGCACTCGTGTGAATAATCTGATCACATAACTTTCTCTCTGCCCTGATTGTACCCTCACAACCTATGGTCCAGCCGGAGGAGCTCACCCTTCTCCTCATCCAGTTACGGAGACACCAGGCCATGATGGCAGGTGTGCGCAACAGTGCGCTGGCCCACCTCCAGATGTTGTCTCGGGTGAAGGTCAGGGCTCGGCCTGCCCAGCTGCTGTTATTTACCCCGCCTTGCTCTCCGTAGCTCCCTTGGCTTTGTTACATGATGCTTCTTTGTATTGCAACATGGCATGTCATGCTTAGGGGCTGTACCTAGATGTCCCACCGTCAGCATGAATTATATATGTAACTGGTCTGAGGCATTATGCATACTACATGAGTATGCTTTGCTGTTGCTTCAAACATCATAGATGCAAAGATCAAAATTATTTGCATGCATGAAGTAGCAGGTGTACGCTGGAGTCTGTGCAAGCCTTATCTGAAGTTCTGGTTTGATCTAGTTGCAGGATATGCGTAGATAATTTCAGCAGTAATTTCATAATAAACTTGCTTTGTTACTGGTAGGAATAATATGTTGCTTTAAGTGTAATTGCTTTGTAATGAATGTTTTGTCATCAAGGACTGTGGTAAAGTCAAACAAATATTCTGTAACACTTTACAATAAGGTATAATTTTTTAATGCATTGATTAACATGAACTTACAATGAGCAATACATTTT
This sequence comes from Carassius auratus, assembly GCF_003368295.1. Classification (NCBI taxonomy): domain Eukaryota; kingdom Metazoa; phylum Chordata; class Actinopteri; order Cypriniformes; family Cyprinidae; genus Carassius; species Carassius auratus. The sequence goes on from NC_039285.1 coordinate 9,457,959, forward strand.
TAGAGCATTTATTAACCTTTGGAAATGTTAGTTCATGAAAATGTTCATGTTTATTCGCAATGCATTAACACGTTTGAAAAATTTTCAAACACGAAACAAGAATATTTCGCTCACTTAAATTTGACTTTTTTATTCCTGAAAACAAGACAATAATTTGTACTTGTCTAGAAAATAATTCTTGATGGAAGATTTTTTTGATATTTTGGCCAGAAACAAGACAAAGAATCTAAGCTATAAAAGCATTTTTTTGCAGTGCAGATACAACATTTGACCATTAGTAAATGTTGAGATTAACATTAACAAATTATATAGAATTATTGTTAATTGTTAATAAACTAAAATTAATAAACTAATGTTAACAAATGAAATCTAATTGTAAAATATTACCAAATTTTATTTTGTTTCTAACCTGATATCAACGTAACACACTCAGAAAAGCATTTCTTAATCTATACTTTTGTTTTGTTTTCCTGTAAAAGAAAAATAAAACATACACATACACATACACACACACACACACACACACACACACACACACACACATATATATATATATATATATATATATATATATATATATATATATATATATATATATATATGCCTAAACAAACATAAATTTACCTGAGAAGCAAAATTACATATTATATTAATTAATTTTTAGACTTATTTTAGCTTTATGCTTAGGTTAAAGGCTTAAACCTATTGTTAGGTTTATGCTCAAAACAAGCACTATTTGCTGCCAAAGGGGAAAAGGTAAACTTATTTAAAAATATGTTCTATGAAATATGAAGTGTATATAAAGTTAAGACATTGCTTCTCGTGTAAATTTAAACTACTGTTCAAAAGGTATGGGGTCAGGACGACTTATGAAGAAATATATTGATCAAAAGTGAGAGTAAAGACATTTAGAATGCTAAAGCTTTCTAAAAAAAAAAAAAGAAAATCAAGCAATCACACAATCAGCATATTAAAATGATTTCCGAAGGATCACATGACACTGAAGACTGTAATGTCTGCTGAAAATACATCTTTACCATCACAGAAATAATTTACATTTTCAAAATAGAAAAAGATATTTAATAATACTGTTTTTAATGTATTTTTGAGATAAGAGATGTCTTTTAAAAACATATTTGAAAAAAATCTTACCAACCCCAGTCTTTTGAGCGGTAGTGTGTATAAGCTGTCACTTGCATGTAAATGCGAACAGTGTTCAATAAAAATGAGTGCGATATGTGCAGTACAGTATGTCCCAAAGCGGGATACCAGATGCATAGCCAGCTATTGCTTTAATGCTAGTGCAGTGTCAGCCTAAAGTGTGTGGTGGATAAATGAAACATCTGATTAGTGTTAATTAAAGAGTAGAAGAGTGTCAATTGAAATATTTCCCCTGCTCTTACAGGCTGATGACACATACATGCACTTGAAGAAGGACCTGGAATATTTAGATCTGAAGGTGGGACCTCCATTTCTGTCTCTCTATTCCTGTCTTACCTTCTGTATTAACACACTAACACAGCACAGAAACCTCACTTGAGGCGAGGAATCAAGAATTGGCTTTATTTCAGAAACTGTTTCTATTTAGTATGCTAACTTTGTGGCATAATCAGGAATCACACGATCTTAGAATGGTAATGGTTATGTATCCAGTCAAGGCTGGTCCTCCTTTGACTGTAACTGTCTATCTCCATTTGCCACAGATGAAAAGTTTAGAGCCATTGATCCTCATGGTTCACAGTGTGTTACAAACCTGCTCTGCGGGGGGTTTGAGACCACTCTGGAACGTAAGCACTGTCAGCATCCAGAGTGTCCGCGTTCCCATTGCTTTACATGGTGCACATAGCTTTGTGTTGGCACAAGCCTGGCACCTGCACGCCTATCCTCCCTGCCTTTTGTGAGTGTATGTTGTGCTGTGGGTATGTGTGAGACGGCAGGTCTGGATGGGACGGGCAAGCTCAGTGCATGTGCAGGGAATGATTCTCCAATGCATTATTATTTTTTTTTTATCAAGCTCATTTATCTCATAATGTCCATCAATATGATATCTAGTAATCAGTCTTATGTGTAGCTTTCCAGGAAGAGTATTCCTCTGAAACTTCCCTTACGACCTCCAGTATCAGCGTTGGGGAAAATGCTTCTTAATTCCTCTTGAAACACTTATTTAGAAAATTTACTAGCTTCACTACAAGTACATTGAAGGGGGCAGATATGATTTATTAAAAAAGAGCAAGAGTTCAAACAAAATCCATTAGTAATATAATATTAGTAAATAATATAAACTAGTCTAACAGCATTCAACTTCATTTAAAGAGCCAGTAAGATGAAAATTCTAAGCTTCCTATCACTGTTTATAAGTCCTGTACATTAGGTTTAAATCCATCCAAGGTTAAAAAACATTGTCATTTTGTAAAAATATCATTTTAAAATTACCTTAATTCTCAGAGATCCCCAAACAGTTCGCGCAAAGCTGTTCAAAAGATTCAGTTTCCTTAAACCCCACCTTTCGGTAGCATACTGTGTTCTGATTGGTCAACTAACATAGTCAGTTTTGATTGGTTGTTCCGCACACACCTCCATGGTAAACAATGTGTTAGCATCTGTTTGGGGTGAATTATGTCTTATTCCTCTCACCGCGAAGCAAACAGTAAATTAAAAAACTTGAACAGTCTTGCTGCTTTTTCTTCTGTGTGGGTGTATTCAAACCACGCGCTTCAGTTTGAATCTGAATAGCGCGTTCAGCACAGGGGCGTGGTCACATTCGATATAACGAAGGGAGACATGAAAAACAGACATCGCGTTGTTTTCATATGGATTACTTTATCACAGAATATCTGTTAGCAGCACTTGTTTAGTTTTAAAGTAGACATGTCAAGCTTTCTATAGATATCTCTCTCATGTCTCTTTGTTGAGTATTCACGGAGTTACACTTCATTTTAATGAGTGTTTGTACATGACGATCAGCGCAGCACACATACTGATAAGACGCTCGGGAGAAAACAAACACATAACTTCATAATCATACTTTGCGTTGTGATTCGGAGATGCTCGTTGTTCTAAATAAATTTGGTAATGAACCCTCTTTTATGTCAAATAGAGTACTGGCTGGTGAAAATTCTGATTTAAATATTTCAGTTTTAAATTGTAAATGTACATTTTTAAATAAATGATAAATTGTAATAATATTCCACAATACTACTGTTTTTCTACATTTTTATGAAATAAATGCAGCTTTGGTGAGCAAAAGAAATGTGAAAAACATAAAGATTTTTACTGACTTTTGTAAAGCGTCGTAAACTAAATCTACAAAAACAGTGCCAGAAACCTTTTATTGCTAAAACAATATATTATAATAATTACTGCATATCACCTGAGATAACTGCATATCACTACAAAACGAAGACCTAAGATGCTGATTTAAATGATCTAAATATGCATCTGTAAATTAGTTTTTGATCCAGTTTATTTAAATGAATCCCAGCAATATTTGAAAGAGAGAAACGTGGCTTGGCTGCAAGGCTGTGTGTGAAATAATGCTAAAATAAAAAGTACAGGTAGCACTGTTTTGAAACTAGCTAAGCTAAGTTGTAGCTTTGCTTTTTTTTTTTGTTAGTTCCTCTCCCACACCGTCCAGTTCATTTTTGTCCAGAGCTTGGGTTTCTTTCATGAGTTGACCCTCCAGCGTTTTCTGTGGAGCCTCTATTTTTGACATTGCATTTATGTCCCACAGCTGCATTCTGTTGGCATGAAGATCGATAGACACCATCTTGCCATTGTGCTTCCAGAAAGCTTCAGCTCCTACATATGTGCATTAGAAATGAAGAATACTGTCTCACTGTGATTTTCAATACAGTGTCCATTGTATTGTGTTGGTCTTGCTTTGCTTGTGTTGAATAGATGTGTTTCTGTCTCGAGAGCTCTGAGACAAGGAGCCTTTATCTTTGAATTGTTTTATTAGGTGAGTGCGACAGAGAGTCTGAAAGGACGGCCTCCAAAGCCAGTGAAGGTGGCAGAAAGTGATGTAGATGTGAGTATAGAGGACACATCAGTGCCCTAACCCAATTCCCTAGTCTGAACTGGACCATGATGCTGTTTCCTACTACAGGTGACACTGAGTCGATTGTGTGAACAAGACAAAATACTGCAGGAGCTCGAGTTCAGACTCAGTGGACTCAAGGATGATAAGGTGAGGCACATTTTCCAAAGAAAAGCACGGCTGTCGCTTTGATCCTTTGTCAGTGTTAATATCTCTGTTCTTTCTTTCTAGGACAAGCTTGAGTCTGTTCTGGATGTGTCCCACCAGCAGATGGAGCAGTACAAGGATCAGCCAGCTCACGCTGAGAAGATCGCCTACCAGCAGCGACTCCTTCAAGAGGACCTGGTGCATATTCGAGCTGACACTTCTAGAGTGTCAACGGTGAGTTTATTACGTGGTATAGACCTACAGTACTTCCTATCGCCATTAATCCATACTTATCTGAAATCAATACATTAGGGATTTTTAATTTCAATTTTAGAAAAACTATTTCAGTGTGTAGTTTTGTTCTGTAATTTAACATTATAATAATATAATATAATATCCATTCTCCAAATGGCTTGTCATATGTAGGGTCACAGGTTATGTGATATGATATTCAACATAATGTATGATAAGTAGGTTTTGTTCATATGTTTGTATTGTTCAGGAGATGGAGAGAGCGTGGGTGGACTACAGCAGGTTGGAGCAGTCAGTGGAACAGCTGAAGGATGTCCTGCAGACTCAGATGAATCTCTGCACATCACCGCAGGTCTTTTTAAGTTTCTTCTCTCTCTCTGAATTATTTTTTATAGTTTGCTATCATGTTTTTCTCTCGTTTTTTTTGATCAGCTGCTTTATTATTATTTTTATTCATTTAGATTTTTGCAGTCACCTTTAGCTAGAATCCATGTTATTTTATTAGCATTGAAATACTATTATATGATTTCATTTGTTAATTTTTTCATATTTTTAACAAGCTTTTAATTTAAAATTAATAAAAAAACACATTCTGTAGTCTGTAGTTTATCACATCCAACATAAACGTTTTTGTTTACATAGTGTACTGTGTATGTATGTATATATATATATATATATATATATATATATATATATATATATATATATATATATATATATATATATATATATATATATATATATATATAAAGAAGAAAAGTCCCATTAGTGTTATTAGTTGTCTTTTACATTTACCGTATTTTCTGGAATATTAGTTGCACTTTTTTCATAGTTTGGCTGGTCCTGCGACTTATAGTAAGGGGCGACATCTTTATCAAAATTAATTTGATAACCAAGAACCAAGAGAAAACATTACTGTCTCCAGCCGCGAGAGGGCGCTCTATGCTGCTCAGTGCTCCTGTAGTCTACACTTTAAACATAGAGCGCCCTCTCGCGGCTGGAGACAGTAATGTTTTCTCTTGGTTCTTGGTTCTAAATAAATGCGACTTATAGTCCAGTGCGAATCATATATGTTTTTTTATTCGTTGTGACGTATTTTTGGACTGATGCGACTTATAGTATGAAAAATTCGGTAAATAGATTTTTTTACTATATCTTTATCTAAATATATAGGTCCTACCTTTTTGGAAAACCATGCCAGGTTAGCATTAACCTTGATTATTTATAAAAATAAAAATAAAAATAAATTAAGCTGTGGTTTATGTTTGTATGTACTTGTGGAATTTATCTGTGGTCATTCTTCTGTCTTTTTTATTTATTATGTTAAAATAAAGCATTAAGAAAAGCACACACACAAAAACAACCCGATATCTTTATCGTTATAGTTGATCATCTTTGGTGTGAACAGGCCTTTATTTTATTTCAAGTAATGAAAATGTTTTAGTTTCAGTAATAGTAATTCTGGCTAGAATAAAAATACAATTTGAAGACTTTTGAATAGCTGTATTTTTGTTCTCAGGAGAAAAATCAGTTGAGGAGGGAGCTCTGGAGGATAGAGGACGTGATGACTGGACTCAGCTCATCCAAAGAAACCTTCAAAATCACCATAGACTCAGTCAAGAACCCAGGTAAGAATGGACAGGTTCGATAGGGTTAATAAATTTACTACAGATCTTGTTTTTATTAATATATAACTCTTTTTTTGTGTGTGTCCAGAGAGAAAACTTGTGCCTTCAGTGATAGAGTCAACAGTGCCTTCTCGGTGCATGACCCCGTCCGCAGTCGAGGTGCGGTCACCCCGACGCAGTCTTACCTCCAGTCCGTTATCACTGCCCTTGGACAATGAGGTTTTTCAGAATCCTTACTCTGTGCCCAAATGGGTATGAGTTACTGGACTAGTGCTATTCCTAAAATGATTGTATTGTATGGCAGCAACTAATTAACAATATTTAATGGTTTACTTAAGCATGTAATGTTTTTTAGGAAGAGGATGATGCTCCACCCAGACCACCTTTGCCCCTCCTCTATGATGAGGACACACCCCCTGTTGTCCCGCCCCTACCTAAAGAAACAACGGTCATTAGACACACTTCTGTCCGTGGCCTCAAACGACAATCTGATGAGAGGAAACGTGACAGAGAAAGCAGCTATGTGAATGGAGACAGCAGGGTAATAAACTCACTCGTGAAGGTTGTTGTTATTGTGAAGTTTGTTCTCATTAGTGTTGTTATTGTTAACTAAAACTATTAAAATAAGGGGTATATTTTGAGATAACAACCGGCTGGATGTATATTATCCCACTTATTTTATGATTGTAACATGCGGTGGTTAATTGCTTTCAGTCACAAGATGGTTTCAGACTGTCAACGATAGCGGAGTGACTCCATAAGCATATAAGTAGTACCAGTCAAGATAACTATTAGTACCCGGATGAGTGGTGTGTTATTCAATTTGGTGGTTGTTATCTGGGAATAACATACCGCTGGATGGCGTGATTGACCAATCAGAATCAATTATTCCACAGAGCCAAATAATAATGAAAAAACGCTTAATTCAAGTAATTCGTCTTACTAAACCTCACATGTACAAAAAAAAAAAAAAAAAACAGAGTAAAATTTAGTTTTTGAATAATGGAAGATCTTCGGAAGAAGTTTTTAAATAAATACCTTATACTTTATCACCATCCATGTGACAGTAATATTTTAGTCTTTGCATTTTGTTTGCTATGCAATAAGGATTAAATCAAATGTTTGGGTTTTAGGTGGAACTGCGGTCCTACCTGAGTGAACCAGAGCTTCCTGGAACAGGAACAGATCAAGTGGACCCAGGCTACCTGACTCTTCAAAGAAGAGGTGAAATATTACTGCTTTTGATCATTCGGCTTATCTTTAAAACATATGATGCTCATAGGGGTAAAATGCCAAGTTGTAATACCAGTCTGCCTGAAAAAATTAACCATTTTTGTGATCCCTTAGGCCTGTCAGGCTCCTCTTCCAGAATAAACCAGTACGGTGTGACTTCCTATTCACCGAGGAGAGGAGATTCTGCATTATCATCAACAGTGAGCACCTGATTACTGTAGAACTGATACTACATTTAATTATTTATTCATATTTACATTTATCTATAATTTATCAAATTTAATACAAATGTTTTATTTATTAATGTAGAAGATAATTTATGTATATATATATATATATATATATATATATATATATATATATATATATATATTCATTGAAACATTATTTTTATTAGTTTGTATTATTTTATTGAGCATTTATTATTTCATATTAATTAATTATAGATAGACAGATATATGGATGGATAGAACATTGTTATTCTTATTACCTGATATTATTTTATCAAACATTTATTATTTCATATTATCATATTAATTCAATATAGATAGTCTTCGTGCATTGTGTAAATAAAATAAAAAAAAACATAAATAAATAAAAATAAATCCTAGAAAAAGCTACATGTAAGATGTTCAGTCTTTATCCTGTGCCATGTAGGAGAGACCAAAGAGTGCCTTGGAGCGGCTGTATTTGGGAGAGTCTCAGCCAGAGCAGCCGCTGCAGAGAGCGAGGATGAGTGTGGAGGAGCAGCTGGAGAGAATGAGAAGGCACCAGAGCGCTCTAATGCGTGAGCGCAAACGTAACTTGAGTCAGGGTGAGCGACAGCTCGTGAGCTCCCGCGCCTCCACTCGACCGATCAACTCTGACCCAGGATCAGTACGTTACTCCCTCCCCAATAAGCACAGGGACCTTCGCTATGGCCCTCCCCGATAAGGCCACAAAACACAAAGCTAACATGCTAATCGCTAACACACTTTTTGCCCCATGAACAAAACTCAGCTTTACATTAACAAGCCATGGGTGGGACAGGGCCGTGCTGTGGGTGTGTTTAAGGATTGGCCAGAGTGTGGACAGACGCATGGAGTGGTTACTGTCCTGCAATGGACTCCTGGCTTCTCCTGCACAGACCTGTGAATATATTCGAATGTGAAGAAAAAAGGATAACATTATCCCCGACTGCCTTTCCGATCTCTCACAATGGATTTTTAAACCTTTTTTTTTTATCCTTGTTTTCTCAAATGTTAATTTACTAAATTATTTATTATAATCTAAATATATTTTCTGAAATAATTTGTAAAGCTATATTTTGTATGAACATAATATGGTGGCAATTATCGACCCTCGCTGCCTCGTATTAACCACAAATTAATTCTTATTGGTATGAAGGGATTTCTGTGTGCAATCATTGTTAATCATCATCTCCTATAGAAGAATAAATCAGTGAAGTGCCTCTTGATTCTAACCTGAACATCAGTGTCAGAAAATCCTGCTTCAGCTCAAACACTCTGCGAATGACTTCAAATTAAACTATGGAGTGCAACAGCGCCCATCCACTTGTTTTCAGGGGCTTTGGTTCCAGAAGTAGTTCAACCATTCATTTTCCCATTGGGATTCCCATAATTCTTCAGTTAGGCCATGGAATATATCATGAACCAAACCAACCAGCTTTAAGGTGAATTACAGCATTACAAACTTTGATTTGCATCAAAAAAAGTGTCAGACACACAATGTTACATTTCCTTTCGACACAATTTGATTCTCACAATTTTCTGTATGGTGGAGATTTCTTTGCAGAATCATGAAAAATGTAGTTTTTCACCAGAAATTCTGCTGTTAAACAGGATTGTTTAAAAAAGATGTTGAAATAACTGGCTTCAAAAAAGCATATACCATTGATTAACAACCCCATAGCTCACATTAGGTCAATCTTAAACATTCTATAGGTTATTGTTCAAAATCATGAATGTGGTTTTTACTTTGGAACCAGACTGTAGCACTCTATTGCTTATATAATGTGGTCTTGAGAGCTTGCACTCAGTTGCTTTGTTAGCTAATTGCTAATGGTAGGAAATAACCATTTGAGTAGGACCATTGTGTCTTGATTAGCAAGCATTATTGCTGCGTCTGTGGCTCAAAAAGAGTGTTTTGCCCAATCAAACACTTAGCCACCTTTCAATTTACTGCAATCAGAGTAATCTGCAGGAACTGCCTGATGTTTGGGTTCCCTTTGCTCAAATCGCCTTTGTCTTTTTAAAATTATACTGCACTGAGAGGTGTATTTCTGCTGCTTTCTTGCTCTTAAGTCTTTGACTGACTTCTAAGTTAACGACTTCTTACATCATTATTGAGGATTGGATTTGGTAAACACATTTCCAATCAAGCACTTAATCCAATTGGAAACCCAAGCAATAGTCAGTTCACATCATTTTCAGAGAGTCACGCTGCCCATTGCCCCATTGTTTTGATTCCTGGGACAATTAACACCACTCAGATGTAAATTATGAACATTCTTTATCAGATAGTTATAACTGCTATCAGCTGTATGTCTAAAAAAGAGGATGAGAAAGAATTGGCTGATGGTTTTCATATTACAGCAGCTAGAAACTACAATACTCAGTTTAGTTTGAATCATTTTAGGAAAATATCTATTAAATCTACTAACACCAATTCCAGTTTGGCTCACTCTGAAACTCACTTCTCTATAAATCATGGTGATGTTTTATTGTTGTTTCTCTAACAGCTGCCAATGAGAGGGGTGTAACTTTTTACTAACCCTAGTTTCAAACTGACAAACTTGACATCATTATCAACTGATACAGACTTTCCTCTTAACTGTTGAAATCCAACACATGAACGTCTTTATATATCTGTAGATATTTTGGCAAAAAGACCCCATGAATTAAAAAGCTTCGAGGCCGTCTATATGCTGATGTGCTCTTAAATTTGACTTTAAGCCCAAATGTACAATTTCTTGCGGCTTTCACTTCTGGAAAACAGACCATAAAATATGAATGACTGAATTTTTATCCCCCCCCAAAAAATAATTCTTTATAGAGTAAAAATGTTCCTCAAACCATTGTACCACCTGACTAAAATTAGCAAGAAGAAAATCCATTCACAAGGGATGAGATCTTTTAATATGCCCCAGCTTCCCATTGTAATGGGAAATACATTTTTACATATTTATTTTATAATTAAGTCTCTAATGCTCACCAAAATACAGCAAAAACAGTAATATTGTGAAATATTAGTACAATTTAAAATAACAGTTTTCTATTATAATATAATAAAAAATGTAATTCATTCCTGTGATGGGAAAATTGATTGGCCATTACTCATTTGTAACATTATGCATGTCTTTACTGTCACTTTTGATCAATTGAATGTGTCATTGCTGAATGAAATAATTAATTTATTTAAAAAAAAAAAAAAGAAAAAAAAAAACTAATTGACTGACCTGACATTTTGGAGGAGTTGTACATCAATGCAGGACAAAAAAACTGCACTTGTCAAGGCATTTCATGGGGTCTTCAAGCACACCAGCACCTTCATCACTGTTAACATGTTTGTCAGTAGGCAGTGATGTTGTATGATGTGATATGAACTGTATACCGTGACAAAAAGAACCATAATTAAATAACAACAAAACTGTGATAGCAGACTAGCTGTAAGACAAATATGATATTGTTGGGTACATCAGTACATCACCTTTTGAACTCATCACCTCTTATTTTCTTCATTTTCTAATGTTGAAGTTTGCACTAAAGGCACAAATAAAATTAGTTTTCTTTAAATACTTTTTACTCGTTGCAATGTGACTGTACTTCTAGATGTAAAGTACTTCTGACAACTTGAGTTATAGAATGTATCCTCTAAATTCATGCCTGTGAGTGGGTAAATGAATGGATGGTTTTGCATGGTTGTTTAATTGTTAATGTTGATTGTAAGCTGTTATGCATGGTTAGATGTGTTCAACTACAGAATTATACAGCATGTTGTAATTTGGTTATGGGTGTGATTTTTCCTAATGCTTTTATGTAATTTTAAGAAGTTGTTGATCCAAAAAGAGAAAATGTACCCACCCTCAGGCCATACAAGATATAGATGAGTATGTTTCTGTTACATCTTTTAAATCTATTACATCACTTACTCACCAATGCAGTGAATAGGTGCCGTCAGAATCAGAGTCCAAACAGCTGACTCCAATCAATTCATCAGTCCATCAGTTATCGTCTTGTGAAGAGAAAAGAAATGCATTAAAATTGCATCTGGACATTTTTAACTTCAAGCTGTTGCTTCTGAGTCCTACAGCCATAATATTGCTTTCGCCAGTGAAAAACTCGTTTTGCCTGAATCATGAGAGAAATATGCACAGATTAAGCACTGTTTACAAAAAAAATAAATAAATAAACACTCAAATTTTATTTGTGCTTTTTGAACTCTCATTCTTACGGCACCCATCTAATGCAGAGGATCCATTGGTGAGCAAGTGATGTACTGCTACATCTTGGATGAGTACATTTGCAGCTAATGTTCATTTTTGGAGGTCTGAACTATTCCTTTAAGTGCAGAAGAAACTACAAAAGCATTAAAATGACTGCCACTTTGTAGCTATCATTTGATTTTCCACAAGCTGTTAACTAAAGATATTTCACATAGCTTGTTTGGAACAGTTGAATTGCCAGCAATTTTAAAGTTCAAAATAGATATTTTGAGCTCCTTAATTCATCTTTTTGATTTGACAAAGATATTGTGGGTCTGACCCTTATGAAGTTTTATATAATGGATCAAGGCTTATTTCCAGAGGTATTGGAGTGTGTGTGGTGCATAAAAGCTGTATATTGTTGTCTTTGCCCTAATTGGGATGGGAAACAAATTGATTTGCAGCGACCAGAACAGGCCTTACCTGCCAAATCACAGTGGCGGGGATCAGATGAATGGCTGACTGTTGAGGCCCGGCCAGTGAACGCACAGGAGCTGGATCTGGAGCCTGTGGACTTTGAGTTCGATCTAACTCGAGAGGTACAGTCAAATTTGAGTGACATTTGCTGACAAATCAAAATCACCTGGTTCAATCCTTCCCAGTTGGGTTGTATACCTGTAAAGCTTGATGTATGAAATAATATTCCACTTTAAAAATATTTATAAATATGTTTAAACTATTTAAATTAAATATCATCCTACTAAGATATATAATTGGTAGATAGAGAGTTACTGATATTTACATGCATTTTTAGACTGCTATGCTGTCTTATAAGCAATAAGATTTTCTTCTTACATTTTAATCATGAATTTTATATATTTTTTCTCATTTTGGGCCTCTGAGTAAAGCTCCATATTGTCCTATATAACATTATGTGGGCCATGAAAGCCGCATGTATCAAATACGACACTTGCGCAAACTGTTTTTCATATTTTGTCTAAAGATTCAATGAACTTTAAATGTTATGATCAAAGCTCTGTAGATTTTATTGTGCGGGGCAAAAACATAATGCAATGCAATATAATGATAATTGAAAAAGGAACAAATAAATGTTCCTCAAAACATATAATTAAGTTTCATATAAATAAATATAATGATTTAAGGATATTTAAATAAAGCTAAGTTGTTTCAGTCCAGTATGTGTTCATCTTGAACTATTATAAATATAAAACGTATTCTTACATTTACTTTATAAAAATCTGAAACGTTTGCCACAAAAACATGTACCACGAACTGAATCAGTTGCTCAAAAATATAAACTATCAATCAGACGACCAAAGGTATGTTGTAGATTATGTATAACAGTATTATCAGCAAAGCTTTGATTTACGTAAGATAACTTAGAGCTCTTATAAATGTAAATAATAAAATCATGTATGATACAGCTGACTTTTAAGGTATGGTTAATTATAACCATTACGTTGTAGATCTCTGGTTTGTATTACTTGTGATAAACTCAGTGTATTGTGGGATTCCAGCTGTCTACGCCACAGAAGGTGTCCATCCCAGAGCGACTCGTGGATGTGGAGTCCGATGAAGAACTGAGTCCGGAAGAGAAGGAGACTCGTTCTCGTACAGTAGCAAAGATTAAAAGCCTACTGTCTAAGTCGAGGTATGGTGGGAAATAAGACTTGAGCAGATGTAAAAGGATGATGTATTTAGATGTTCTAGAGTCTTCTTTCGTGGCGTTGTAGTGTGAGGTCCATGGATGCAGAGCAGATAGATTTCAGCGAGCTGGATAAAGAGCTGCAGCAGCAGGAGAGAATCATGAGCGTTCAGCGAGCTCTCGCCACAGAGGCCTCCATCAAGAGGAAGCAGGTCACAGGTGAGACATTATCCAGCATCTCTGGGAATATTATCGTTTTGTTAACATACACACTGCCATCCTGATACTTAAAAGTGAACTTTTATGTTTTGTTTTGCAGCCAAAGACATGTCTGAGTGCTAAAAAAGTGTTGAGAAGCTTTCTTGGGAACCCAAAGATCTTTTGTGTGTGTGTTTTGTACCAAGTATTTATGATTCACATTCAATAATTCAGGTTCTCTTATGTTCATAACTTTTTAATTGGTTTTATTAATTTTACTGGTGAGCACTTTGAAAGTAAACTTTTAGTTTTACAATTCTGACATAGCTGACAAAGTTTTTGTCATTTTGCATGATGTTATTTTTATCACCATGTGATCGTGACTTAAGGTACTTATTCTTTTGAGGTGTTGTGTATCATTGTATAAAAATATTAAATTCTATTTATACTGCATTTCATTTCAGCAAAACTATCATCTTCATTGTCATCATCAAGATTTTTAATAAAAAATGCATAATTTTCACGTGAATAGTGCTCATGCTCTAAAGTTTGTACGTTATTACATATAAAGTTACATTCTGTCTTATTAAAACATAAAAGAGGTTCCAGATATACCATTATTCAATTTGTATATTCTTTTCATATCTGTTTGTAGACATGCAGTGCTGTCTTCAGCTGTACGTCTTTAATGTTTTTGTCTTTATGAAATCCTTTTGAAACACACACACGAACGTTTAAAAGCTTTTTCGTTTTATAATCACAATCACAGAATTTTTACTCTTTATTTATATTTTCATACACATAAGTGACACTGTCTGCATATTACTGTACCTCACTTTCTTGATAATTCTTCAGTAGTTCAGTGAAAACTTTCATCTGCTCGCACTCATATGTATTTGAAATCATAAGGGCTGAGTAGACTGAGACCGGCGCTTCACTTCTTGTATGAACTATGCCTTTAGTTTGTAGAGAAGAAACCGTTCTCAAGACCAGGCAAGTCCACATTACCTGACAACAGACATGATGACATTTCAAACTGAAAACCGCAATTTTCCTATTTTTTTACGGAAATACAAAATGTGCTCTCACTCTCAGTACCTCACTGGAACATTTTAGGAGATCAAGAAATGACGACGCCATTTACGTGGATTTGACAAATGCCATTTTTAAAGTATTTTTCTTGTCCTCCTTTGAGTCTGTGTGCTGTTTCTGTTTCTTGAGCTCTGTGTTGGATGAAGGTGTTTTCTCGTCCTCGTGTGGTTCTGATGGTTGTTCAGGGGCTTCTTCTGAACTCTCTGACTTCTCGGGCACAGCGGCGCTCGCACTCTCAGCAGGTGGATCGGGCTGTGAAGAGGAAGCACAGTTCACAACACATCAACAACAGACTCCATCATGTTACGTGTGTACATACAATATATCTCAGTCATAGGCAAAGCTTACCAGGAGTTATTCACAATACACAAGTCTCAACTGATCAACATTATGCCAACCCGCAGCTTATGAGAGAGAGCTCTGACCTCACTAAAGCCCAGGCCACAGTGTCTCCTGTTCCTCCCTGATAACTTCCCATCCAGACCCTGCTGATACTGGTGCTCGAGCTCATTATTAATCTTCCGATCCTCTGCCCCTACAGAAACACAAATACACACAATATACTTTCTTCATTACACAGAGTTAAAGGCCATCAGTATTGGCCCATATTCCCAATGTTACTGATATAGCATTGATAGACATTCAAAACTTTCCCACAACATTAATGTCTCCCTCATGGCTGGTTTCAGAGTATATCAGTAAGACAGTGGATTAAGAAAATCGTTTTATATTTTACAAGTGGAGATTGCATTGTAACCTGGTCCTATGTGCTCAATAAATGACAGGACATTACCAGTGGATGCATTAACTCTGACAAGCGATCACTGTTTGGAAAAAGATATGTGGTGTACAGGATGTCATCTGATCTCCACACAGCATAATAGGAGGTTGCAATCACTTTTTGGACCTTCAAGCATTCATATCTAGCAACCCTTCACTTCCACCCAAGAGACTCACCGCTGCGGAAATGGGACGTTGACTTGTGATCCCCAATAACAAGACGTCCAGTGTGCTCTTTCTGTCAGGACATGAAAACATTTGAAGCAAGAACGTGTGACGGTGGTTGGTTTCAAATTAGAGAATTGTCTGAATCAAAGAAATGAGTATTAATGACAGAAAGCAACGTACCTTTCCTGCTCCCATCAGCCTCAAAAACTTCTGCTTCCTTTCGTCTGTCCCTAAATTTGCCGAACCCCATTGTGCGGCTCCTGCCTGCATTAACAGGTCAAAACAGATTCAGTTGAGTCATTAGTGTGTTACAGGAAAGCATATATTTCTAATCATCACATTATAATATATATATATATATATATATATATATATATATATATATATATATATATACGCCACTTAAAATAACGTAGATCTATGAATGCAGAAAATGTCTTAACAGATTTAACTTAACCTGAAACTGAATTATCTGGTACAGTAGTTATTATGCAAAATTATTATTGAAGAAGACGCAATATAGTAGCAAACAGGTAGCTATTACACTAATAACATGCATATATCAATCATTCGTCACACTAATAACATTTATAAAGAGTTAGAACACATTGCTAACAATCTGCTAACATGGTTCACCAAAATGTCAAATCAGATGTAGCAAATAAAAAAAATGCATGATGATGGAAACCACATACGTCATCTGGAGATGCGGGTCGTTTTGTCCCTTTACTCGTCTCGTCTGAAGAACTCATTTTCAAGATTTTAAACAACAGAGCTCAAATCAACATTGCTTTCCCCTGTCTGCTCCAACATTTGCTTAGCAGCTAGCTAGCAGACCCACGCGAGATGCATCATGGGAGTTGTAGTTACAACGAAGCGAATTCCTTTTTTTGTTTACAGAAAAACAAAATATTTTAAATTAATCTTGTTTTGATAGCAAAATGTTAAATACATGAATTTAAATGTTTAAGGCAGAAACCACTTTTGTATGTTCTACAGCTGTATTTGGACCAATTCACTTTAAAAACACTTAAGTGAGTTTTTTAATCATTTCCTTTGATATGTAAATTTTATTTTATTCATTTATTTATTTATTGACTAGTTATAAACCTAATTATATAGATTATTTATTTGTATCTATCGTACTATTTCTTTTTCTCTATTTCTGTAAATTGTATTCTGAGACAAACATTTTTAAGACAAGTTCATTTTCATGCAAAAATGTAATTATTGATCAACACATTCTTAGAAACATTTCAGCCTAATTGTTGTAAAGGACGTTACTTTTTAAATTCACAACGTCAAAAACGGTTTCTTTCAGGGCAAATATATTTATAAACTATAATATACAACAGACTAAATTATATTAATTACCAAATAAAATATAAAGACTAGCTATAATATAAATAATGGGCTAACATAAATTATTGTCGATCTTTGCACGGACTGATGTGAATTTAGATTCGTCATGCATTGCAGTTTAATAAAATTTAACAAGGTTTTTTTTTTTTATCTATACAGTCGATGGTTTTTATATGTAAGTGTGGGGCAGAGCTTGGCACAGAAAACGGACACCTCTCGTGTTTTTTTTTTTCCTGGCTCAGTGCGTTTATATAAACACACGAGGTCGTGGGTAGACTAGTCTCTCAGAGATCCCGTCAATCTGAATATCGACTCATATCCGTCTGTGAAACTTAGGTTCAGTCATCTTCCTCCAGAGAAACATCGACGATATCAAGCTATGGCTGTTACCGGCTGCTCTCAGTGCATCAAATATATGCTCTTCTTCTTAAACTTCATTTTCTGGGTGAGTTTGTTAGTTTGTTTACCAATATTATTTAAATTCTTGTTTCTTGTACTACTATTACTACTTGAAGAGTTCAGATGCAAAAGCCTCTGAAGTGTCCTATGAAATTTTCTTCTAAAATATTTTTTTTAATCAGGCTTCAGTACTAGGTTCAGTACTTTAATGGCCATTTTCTAACCCATTAAAGTGAAAGAAATAAACATAAATATAGCAGCCTGGTAAAAATGTTCATTTTTAGATGAACATTTCAGACGGCACTCTTCACTTGTTTCTTGTACTGTAATTTAAATTTTCTGAAGCAATGCTTTGTTTGACATTAAAAAGTTATAGTTATTTTGTAGTATTATATATTATAATACTGTCTTTATGCTGACATTTCTTATTTAAATTACTATATTATTACTACAATATAAATACTATTTATGAACAAACAAATTTTCCTGAGTTTAATGAATCCCAAGGACCTGATTTAATACTTTAAATCCAAAAACAATAAGTCTCATTGTGAAAGAAGTTCTTGTGGCTTTATTGACTCTGTAAACAATCATCCCATCTGAAGTGATTAGGTGTTTAAATTTTCCCCAGATTTTTTCTCAGCTGTCTTTTCAAAGATTTTTATTTTTCACACTGTTTAATGTTCTTCAAGGGCATTTAGTACACAGAACTGGAATTAATGCATGTCATGTCATAGATCATTCTGAGGAGGGTTCTGTGCAAAATATTTTGTGAAGCATACATTAGGTTTATTTTGCGTCAGACAGTCAGCTGAATGGTTTCAGAGTTTTTCTCCTGAATGTATTCCTAGACTAGAAGAAAATGTGTGTCTCAGGCTCCAGAGAGCCTCCTGTAGAGTGAGGGTTAGCTGTGGCTTTGCTGTATTTTTACACTCATATAATTATGTCCATGGGCTGTAGGGACACCATAACATAAATACACCATAAAAGAACAGAGAGAAAGAGAATCACATGCGAATCACAATCACATGTTGAAGTTAGTTAAAAAATATATATAATAATAAATAAATAAATATACATATCAATGACTCAAACAGTCATTCCTCTGCAATTAATTTATTAGATGATTGCAGTCTGCAGAGCCTATTTTGACAAAAACATCACATGATGTTCAAACAATGACATCACAGGGTCAAACTAATCATGAGTTTTGAATAAGGCCTAATTAGCATTTAGCAGCAAGACAAACATTATGGAATAACATTTATTACTGAAGATAAATAATGTTTACAACAATTTGGAATCCTAAAAATAAAAAGTCATGTCATTTATTAGATTCATTTTAAAAAAAGAGCATACAAATTTAAATTTGTGTTTTCATTCAAGACCTTTAACTTGGATGAGAATGATGTTATATCATATCCACAGCGACAACCCCAAACCCTCTTGAGAAACGTATTGTTTCCTGTCATTGTACTTTACAGCAACACAAAAATATATCGGCCTGACTTCCATAATTCTGTGACTGAATCTGCCACTTCCTTCTCCGCTAATTACAAAAAAAAAAATGTATCACAGAGGCCTGACTCTCAGAACTGAGAAGACCTCCACCCTTTTTTGTGCATGAATAACACTAAACCTGTCAAAGATTTCTTCCCCAAATGCAGGAAGAAATTACCTCTGGAATGACCTCAGGAAATAGAATCATAACAAACATTTCTGGGCGATAACATCTGTTAAAGTATTTTAAATTGCTGCTGTATTCAGTAAAAAGTATTTAAATGGTGAATCTTTGCTGAAAAGCGTAAGTAAATATAGAGTTTTTGTTTTTTTTTGTTTTTTTATCTTCTCTTATTTTTAGCTGGCTGGCGGTGTGATTTTGGGTGTAGCTCTATGGCTTCGTCATGACAGTCAAACCAGCAACCTCCTAATGCTCCAGCTTGAAGGGAATCAGGCACCAGGAACCTTTCATATCAGTAAGTGATTGCTTCTCAAACTGAAGGTGGCTAAATGCTAAACCATTGATCACAAAGTTAGTAATATGTTAAGTGCAAAGATTAATATTAAGTTAAATTATAAAAACAATCATCAGTTTTCAGAGTGGAACCAACAGCTGCTTTATCCTTCAAATAGGTTCAGATTTAAAATGTTATCTACTTTCTAATTCCATTTATCCAACCTGGTTATTTAAACTAGCCACCCACTTATTCCAGATCTTATTAATTATATCCTCTTAAAGTATAATTTAGAAACTAAACATCCATTTGGACTGTGCATTGTAATATTTTAGAGTAGGAAGTTATTCATCATCAATTTGACGTGCTGCGTTTGGTCTCGTACTCGATCGCATATGTTGTCAGTGTTGTGCTCTTGCTTAGACCTTTGTTGTGATAAACAGTAAAGTGCGTTCAGCTGAATTCAATTTCCATTTTGTCGGGTATAAAAAAGATTAGGATACTGTGGCAGCGGTCGCAACAGCCCTCCAGTTAAGCCCTCCTCGTGTGAAGACCGAAGAGTGTAAAGACCATCGACTCTACCATGCGACTCCACTGGGCAGGGACACCGGCAGGGAATATAAGTGTTGTTTTGATTCTTTTTCTATTGGTCTCTGGAATTGCCAGTCTGCTGTAAACAAAGCCGATTTCATTACTTCTATTATTAGTCATTCAAAGCTTAATCTCATGGCCCTAACAGAGACCTGGATCAAACCAGAGGACACTGCTACATCTGCAGCACTCTCCAATAATTTCTCATTTTCCCACTCCCCCCGTTTGACTGGAAGAGGTGGAGGTACTGGTCTGCTCATCTCTAATGATTGGAAATTTAATCCATTACCATCTTTGGGTATCAACAGCAACAGCCTCTTAAAATAAATTTTGTAGTTGTCTATCGACCCCCAGGACCACTGGGTAACTTTTTGGATGAATTAGATGTGCTGCTCTCAACCTTTCCTGAGGATGGTACTCCCCTAGTTATGCTTGGAGATTTCAACATCCACCTAGATAAACCTCTGTATGCTGGTTTCCACACTCTGCTTGCCTCTTTTGATCTCAACCGAGTGTCAACTACTGCAACTCACAAATCAGGCAACCAACTGGACCTTATTTATACGTGACACTGCTCTACTGATCATATTCTGGTTACTCCACTGCACACGGATCACTTCCTCCTCACTCTTAGCCTCGACATGGTCCCTGACACATCACTTACCCCTCCACCTGTCATCTTTCGACGTAACCTACGCACACTTTCACCCTCCCAGCTATCTGCAATGGTTTCATCTTCACTTCCTTCCCCTAAACTGTTAGCTTCTTTTGATGCTAACAGTGCTACTGATACCTTCTGCCCCACTCTTACATCCTGTTTAGACATGTTTGCCCCTTATCTTCCAGGCCAGCCCGTAACACCCCTTCTGCCCCTTGGTTATCTCATGCTCTACGCGAACACCGTTCTAAGCTTAGAGCTGCTGAAAGGGTGTGGCGCAAATCCAAAAATACTACTGACCTTATTGTGTATCAGTCACTCCTATCTTCCTTCTCCACTAATGTCTCCACTACTGAAATGACAAACTACCATAACAAAATTAACAATTTGTCTAACTCTCACATGCTTTTTAAAACCTTTTCCTTACTTCTTTGTCCTTCTCCCTCCTGCTTCATCTCTAATAGCTGACAAGTTTGCCACGTTTTTCATTAATAAAATTAAACACATCAGTGCACAATTTTCCACACCACAATCAGTCAAGCTCATATCACCAGCAAACATACACTCATTTACATCCTTCTCTTCACTCTCTGAGGCAGAAGTCTCCAAACTCATCCTTTCTAATCACTCTACTACTTGCCTGCTTGATCCTATTCCATCTCATCTCCTTCAAGCCTTTTCTCCTGCAGTTGTACCTGCACTCACTCTCACATCATCAACACTTCCCTCCACACTGGTGTTTTCCCTCATCATTTAGACAGGCTCGTATAACTCCACTACTTAAGAAACCCACCCCCAACCCATCTCTTTTAAAGAACTACAGACCAGTTTCCCTTCTTCCTTTCATTGCAAAAACACTTGAACGAGCTGTGTTAAACCAAGTCTCTGCATTTCTCACACACAACAATCTCCTTGACAGCAACCAATCTGGCTTCAGAAGTGGACATTCAACTGAGATGGCCTTGCTCTCAGTTGTTGAAGCTCTAAGACTGGCAAGAGCGGAATCCAAATCTTCAGTACTTATCCTGCTTGATCTATCAACCCTACTGGCAAAAGGCATCTCAGGAACCACACTTCAGTGGTTTGAGTCTTACCTATCAGTCCTTCAAAGTATCTTGGAGAGGCGAGGTGTAGTCACAACATCTAACTTCTGGGGTGCCTCAGGGCTCGGTTCTTGGTCCACATCTCTTCTCTGCCTACATGGCATCATTAGGTTCTGTCATTCAGAAACATGGCTTTTCATACCACTGCTATACTGATGACACTCAACTCTATCTCTCATTCCATCCTGATGATCCGACGATAGCTACTCGCATCTCAGCTTGTCTAACAGACATTTCTTCCTGGATGATGGACCATCACCTTCAACTCAACCTTGCCAAGAAATCAATTCTTGTGATTCCAGCAAACCCATCGTTTCATCACAATTTCACCATCAAGTTAGGCACATCAACCATAACTCCTTCAAAAACAGCTAGAAGCCTTGAAGTTATGATAGATGATCAGCTGACTTTCTCAGACCACATTGCTAAAACGGTCCGATCCTGCAGATTTGCTTTATTCAACATCAAGAAGATCAAGCTCTTGTTCTGTCCAGGCTGGACTATTGCAATGATCTCTTGGCAGGTCTTCCAGCCAATTCTATCAAACCTTTACAATTAATTCAGAACGCGGCAGCAAGATTAATTTTCAATGAGCCAAAAATAATACATATCACACCTCTGTTTATCAATTTGCACTGGCTTCCAATAGCTGCTCGCATAAAATTCAAGGCATTGATGTTTGCCTACAAAACCACCACTGGCTCTGCACACATTTACCTAAATGTGTTACTTCAGACTTATGTGCCTTCTAGAAGCTTGCATTCTGCAAGTGAACGTCGCTTGATTGTGCCATCCCAAAGAAGCACAAAGTCACTTTTATAGACTTTTAAATTAAATGTTCCCTCCTGGTGGAATGACCTCCCCAACTCAATCCGAGAATCCAATCCAAGAATCGGCTTAAAACTCATCTCTTCAATCTTTATTTGACCCTCTAACTTTAACACTCACTATTCTAATTATATTATATTTAATATAGCTTTCTAATCTTTTTGTATTCTATTCTATTTTCTTTTCATTTATTATGCAATTTTGTTTGTGTGTGTGTGTGTGTGTGTGTGTGTGTGTGTGTGTGTGAAGACCTCTAACACTAGCTTGTTCTATTCTTTTTTTATTCTATCTGTTTTCTTTTTATTTATAATATTATTTAAAAGCCCATGCTACGTGTACTGTGTTAACCTAACTGAGACTTGTTATAGCACTTATATTGCATTGCTCTTTTTGTTGTTTTTGATTGCTTCCACTGTCCTCATTTCTAAGTCGCATTGGACAAAAGCGTCTGCTAAATGAATGAATGTAATGTAAATGTAAGTTGGGTTTTATTTAACACTTTGCTTTGTTTTTACTGTATGTAATCCTGTATAATGTTATGTTATGAGCAGAATATTTTAAATTGTTATTGTGAAATATTTGAATTGTTATCTTATTCATTATTATGCAATTATTATTTTCAATTGTTATTTATTTCTAGTTCTGCTTAACAAAAATAATAAAAAAGGTCAAAAGAGATAAACAATAACCAAAGGACAAGCAGCATGCATAAACAATTCATAAATGAAGTAAACATAACAGTACTTGAACAGGTAATGCAGTCACTTACATGAGACCTTTATGCCGATTGTAATGTATAAATAGTGACATTTATGCACAAATAATAATATTAAAATTATTATTATTTCATATTTACATTTAATTGAATTAATTCACACATTTAGTTATTTTTATTATCATTAATAATACTACTATAATAATAATAATTAGTAGTATTAGTGGTGGTGGTGATTTTCGTTTTGAACTTTCTTTCTTTCTTCCTTCCTTCCTTCCTTCCTAATAATTTAAACATCAAACAAAATGAATGGACAAGACATTGTCCTCACCCAGATGTTTTAGCTGTTATAATAGTTTGTTAATATGCAGCATGATCTAGAAGCCTTAGCACTGTGAACTTTGAGAAACAATTACTCTTAAAATAGAGGAGCATGTCTCCTCAAAAGATGGAAATAGGAAACTGGGTCTAAGCTGTACTTTAAATAACTGTGTGTGTGTGTGTGTGTGCCTGGTATTACCTATGTTATGGGTACCAAATGTCCCCACAATACCAATAACATTTCACCTTGTGGGGACATTTTTTGGTCTTCATGAGGAAAACAACTTATACATTATAGAGAATGAGGTTTTCTGAAAATCGAATAATCCGGAAAGTTTTGTGTAAGGGCTAGGATTAGCAGCAGAAGGGTTAGGGTAATGGGATAGAATATACAGTTTTGTACAAACCATGGAAACCCTATGTGTGTGTGTGTGCTTATTCAAGTATATTTAAACAACTATGATGGCAGCAGCACAATTTCTTTGCATACAGTAAGAGCTTTGATTCTGTTTGCCATGTAGACAGATGTAGTCATGTTGTCGTTCTTGTATTTTCTTTAATAACACTGCATTCTGCTGCATTCACATGAAGTTAGTGATTCTACACACACTACCACAGGGTGTCTTAAAAGAACCAGGGAAAGACTAAAAGTTACCACAGGGCGTGTTCATACTCCACCCATGTGCACACACTCACGTTTACACACTTTACCACAGCAGATGAATGCAAAGAGTTCAGTGGCACAAGGTCCGCATGTTGTGGGCGATTGTGTAGAGTTAGCGCCCATTAATTTTGTAGAAAGCACTGGGTTGTCTCTCTCCACTCAGTATAAGTACATGGAGGAACTAGAGCTCCGCCTGTTTTTTTTATAGCAGCAACAATCTTTTCTGATTAAAGAAGTTAGGGTTGATGGTCTGGCCCACCAGGGGAAAGAAGAAAGAGATGAAGCATTCCCGTCCCACTGCTACTGAACATCTGTGTAATTGAAAAAGCCCTGCTCATGTACCCATTACACCACAAATTAAAATGAGCAGTGCTTGGGCTCGCTTAAGTGCTGGTTAGACAACCCTAAAAATATGTTCAAGCCTGGCCGCTCCAGCAAATCATTATAGCTTAGAGAGGAGTCTGGCTGGAGAATACTTACAGATTCCTAAATATAAGTTTTAAACAGAGAGCGGAGCTTGTGCTGCAGGGATAGCTGTGTATTTTGTCCAACGAGACGTACATCTGAAAGAGAATACATCATCATAGGATATGAGGATATAAGTATATACATCATATACACAACTTTTTTTGTCTTATTTAACCCCATAGTTGTCATCAAGTCAAGTAAACCGTCATCTAAAAACAACCCATGCTAAAAAAGAAGTGTGCTTAATTGCATTGAATGCAATACACTTTTAAAGTTAATATATTTAAAATGATTACAAATGACAAAAAATGTTTAAATATGAAACTGGCGTGTATTTTAGTTTACCATAAATGCTTGTCAGTACATAGAAATAATGTGAAATGAGGTACTTAAAGGGATAGTGCACCCAAAAATGAGGTATTTTGAAAAATGTTGGTAACCAAACAGTTGACGGCAACCACTGACTTCTATAGTATGGAGAAAAATATACTGTTGAAGTCAGTGGCTACCATCAACCAATATTCTTCAAGATACCTTCTTTGTTCAGCAGAAGAAAGATAATAGGTTTGGAACAAGTGGAGGATCAGTAAATGATGACAGAATTTTATATTTGGGTGAATTATCCCTTTAAGTACTGGGATATACATTTAAACTATAAAAATATTCATTAAATAGCAGTTAACATACAGTTAAGTGTCTGAAAACAATGCAGTGCATTGCTATATGGTTTGCGGTTGCTAAGTTGCTGCTATGGTGTTGTGGGTGAATGAAGTGCAGAACAGCCAAATAGAGCAAATCTGGCTCCGTTATGTAGCGGGTTCCTTTTAGATTCGACTTCCCATGCCTGTTTATAGTTTGGATGGGGAAGTGCTCTTTTACCTAAAGCCTGAGGTACTCTCTCTCTCTTAAGCGACTGATATGTTAAATCAAACAGGAAAATCCACATTAGAGTTTTTCCATTTAAATAGTTTATACACACATGCCATCTAGTGGCAACATATTGCATTAACTGCAGTTACTTATCTCAACAGCTGTTCATAAAAAACTGAGGAATGAGTGTTATAGTATCTGCATGAACATGTGCAATTAATATGAATCTCAGATGTGATGTTAAGCTCATACATACAATGTTTCTGTTGCTCTTTTAGGTGTGTATGTTCTCGTAGCAATCGGGGCTATTATGATGTTTGTGGGGTTCCTGGGTTGTTATGGAGCTATTCAGGAATCTCAGTGTCTCTTAGGAACGGTGGGTTTTTACTCAACTCATACTATTCATGCTGCATGCCTTTAAGAGATTTACAATTCATCTTCAAAAGATCTTTACAAGAACTAAATTACACTTTACTTGTGGTTCCAAATTATAGGCGTAGTTTTACTTTAGCCAGTAGCTTTTGATGATGATGCAGTTATTGACTATAATGGTATGCATTATTTACAAACTGGCATGTATTATTTTCTCAGGAGTTAGCATTCATCCATAAAGATTAAAAACCATTGATTTATGCATTCATTGTTCAATGATTTAATCAGATTTTCTTACTAGATGACAGTACCCATGTGAAAAGAAGTACACTTTTTTAGCATATTTTTATGTATTCCAGAAATAATTTACTTTAAAAGAATTTTAATGGGATTTAAATGTAATGTTTTTGGGCACTTAGCCACATGTTAATTGCAATTAAATGAAAGTGTATGTTTGCAATGCAATAAGCTCAAGTTTTTAAAGACCCATTTAAGTAGGACTTAAATAAATCATTATATTCAATTTTTATAAGCACTTCTATTGTCTTTAAAATATGGTTAAAGTGTACTGCTGAATGTACTGACAGGCATTTATGATGAACACTATATACTTTACTTATGTACTTTAATAGAATTCCTATTGAAACGTGTCTGTCAAATAAATAAATGTATTATGTAAATACATATTGGTTTGTAAATACACGTAATGCTGAAGTTGCTGAAATTTTTACATGAAAAGTACATTAACTTTGAAAGTGCACTTTCCTTAAACACACCTACGTGGCGTTTTATTTTATTAATGTAATTTAATCTGCATGTACAGCTTTAAAAAAAATTTACTTTAAAGATTTAATGTGTAATACATCTGCACATTCCAAACAATTAAGCACACTTTTTTCAAAGGAGTAGTCATGATGTAAATGTACATGCAAAAAAGAAAATTCACTAAAGATAATTTCTATCTGGAATGTCCTGAACCATTCTCAGTATTTCAGGATTGTTTTTTTTTCATCACACAGTTTATATCTTTTCTTCTGTAGTTCTTCACATGTTTAGTGATCCTCTTCGCCTGTGAGGTGGCAGCAGGAATTTGGGGCTTTATTAACAGGGACACGGTAAGGCTACACATACTGTACATATACACTCATAAAATCTGTATTTTAAGACTTTCTATCTGTCCAGATCTCCACTGAGCTCATTAACTTCTATGATGCTGCATACATGAAAGCTGTGGATCCTGTGGAAACGACATCCAGACAGGCAGCATCCAAAGTCCTGGCGGTCTTCCAT
Organism: Carassius auratus; assembly: GCF_003368295.1. Lineage (NCBI taxonomy): Eukaryota > Metazoa > Chordata > Actinopteri > Cypriniformes > Cyprinidae > Carassius > Carassius auratus. The sequence continues at coordinate 9,485,178 of NC_039285.1, forward strand.
GACACAGTGAGTTGCCGAAATCAATTCTTTCATCACAATTCTCTGTTTTGGAGAGTTAATAATCCCTGTTTTTTTGCACTCTCTCAATATCTAGCTGGAGTGCTGTGGTAAAGGGGATGATAATCAACTTTTCAAAGCTGTCCAGTCCTCTCTGTGTCCCGAAAAGACCGTCCCAGTTGACCCACTCATCTCTCAGGTATCTTCAGTATGTTTTTATACATAACCACTATTTACTGTAGTTTATTTTTTTTTTTTACTTGTTTAATAGTTTTCACAATTAACAGATTTAAGCTGATTCTAAGCAATTTAAACCTAAATACATTTTGAAAATTTTACTGAAATCAAATAGAAATCAAATGTTTGAGTATTGATCTAAAAACAAACAAACTACGACAACAGCAAATGTGATATATTTGATTCCTGACAGTGTGTTTGATTGTGGAATTGTTGTTCACTTCAGAGTTGTCACATGAAGTTAAGGGACCTCTTCACTGAGAAGCTCCATGTCATTGGATTGGCCGCCCTAGTGATTGCTGTCATTATGGTGAGAATGAACACACACATGCACAATTAAGCCCCTTTCACACTGCCATTCCGGCAAATACAGGGGTAAAGTGTTCCTGCAATTGGTCCCTGGTCGCTAGATTTGGCACTTTCACACTGCCAGTGATGACCCGGTACATGTGCGTGCTTTCACACACAACCCTTGAAGATCCCGTAACGACACGTGACATCAGCGTGTGACGTGTAATGTACGAGTCGACAACGTTAGGCACGTTATACTTTCACTGAAGCAAGCAAACGATCTCTGCGTCAGCGCGGAAAGTGAGGAACTAACTGATCTCTGCTTCATTACAGTTTGCACATATGTTTTCGTCGCGAACGTTGATCTTCCTTCAAAACAGCCGGTAAAAGAGTCGCGTGATAACGCGCGTCATCACTTCGATACGGAATTAGATCTGGCTTTTGTTCACACAGCGCTCGTCCCGGGTCGAACCCCCCAATGTTACTAGGTCCCCGACCCGGGTTCAATTCGGTAATCAATTCCGGGACGTGGTTGCTTTCACACAGAAGGCGACCCAGCAATGTTACGGGAATATTGCGGGTCCGACGTGCAGTGTGAAAGGGGCTTTACAGACTTGTGCTAGGAATCACAAAAATGTCCCTTAAAAATGTGTGTGTGTGTGTGTGTGTGTGTAAATTCGCTCTGCTGTGTGTCTAGGTTTTTGAGATGATCTTCACCATGGTCCTCTGCTGTGCAATCCGCAATGCTCCTGCGTATTAAGCTGCTGGATGATGACCATCATGATGCATTTCACTTCTCCATTTCCTCTCTTTTCAAGTTCAAGTGCCACACACTGAACGTTGATCCCTGTGTCTGTAGAGAGGACTTCCAATGGCATCTGAATACAACACCAAGGGCTTTTATTAATAATAAACCGATATCAGGGAGGAGGATTCATGTGATTGACAGTAGTATGGATAACATTGCTTTTATGTTGTATTGTTTTACTTTTATTTAATCATTTTATTAGATTTAACTCTTGTTTTCTAAATAAATCATTGTGATGTTTATTTGGAGATAAATGTTTTGAATCCGTTATGCAATGTCAATTTTGTGTCTTCTGAGAATACATATCATGCATTAGACTTTACCAACCCATAATAATGACGTCATGATTATCGAAGGATAGCCCACATGAAACAAATCCAACTTTCAATGAGCCTGTGGTATTTTAATTTTTTGGACACTCAGTTTATTTCTAATAAAACTTCTATTTAAACAAATCTGCCAAATTATTGTTTTGAATGTTTTGTTAGTAATGCATTGAATCTTACCTTATTTGGAGCATATTTGCATAAAGGTTTAGGACAGAAAAATGTATTGTACTTATAGAAATCTCTAGAAATATTGTACTCTAGAAATAGAATGATACTAAGATACAGTACTGTGCACTGTCGCTTTAAGGATAGATAGATAGATAGATAGATAGAAAGATACGTAATCATACTCTTCTTAATAGATATATAACCACAAATGTGTAAGTATTATAATGCATTATAATTGTTATTATTATTTATGAAATGACACATCATATTATTAAGGTATTTTATTATGCTTTATGCATTAATTATAACGCATTAAGAAACCCCTTATAATGTATTATAAATACAGGCTTCATAGAAAGTGTTACCGGATTCATAAACAATTGAGGAACGAATGGTGAACATTCAGTTGGTGGGTTTTGCTTTTATATAAAAGGAAGTTTAGAGTTTGGTTCTCTCTCTTCAATTCCATCAGTGCATAAGTGTTAAATCAGAAATATATATTACAGAATATATAACATGTTTAACATGTCAAAGCAAATGTTTGTTATTTAATTCTCGCTCCCTCTCTCTCTCTCTCTCATCTCTCTCAGGAGTTGAAGCTTGCAGTCTTTCTCTCCAGGCAGCAACTGATGGAAAAGGGTGTCTTTTTTTGTGATGCTGTATTATGTGTTATTGCAACAATTGGTGTGTGTGTGTGTGTGTGTGTGTGTGTATATATATATATATATATATATATATATATATATATATATATATATATATACACACACATTCTTGAATCATTCTTAAGTCTAGTGTCTTGTCTCTCTACAAATTTATAAATATCTGGCTGCAGTGACTGCAAATGCTGATTTCATTTGATTCCATTTATATTATATTATATTACGAAACTAAGACTTAAGGTACTCCCCAAATTTTTTTAAATGAAAAATCACAATTGAAATAAATAAATAAAACAATCCTGAGATTCAATATCTTTAACAACATGTACAAGCATTACAATAAACTACCCAGCAGCGTTCTAGAAATGCAGTCCTGAAACTGCAGCCTCCGCTTTATCACCCAATAGGTAGGTGGCGCTGTAACAAAATAATAGGGTCCTAGAAATGCACTGGTTGTGCAGGAACACCCATCTCCCAAGCACAGAAAATATTGTGCACTGTCGCTTTAAGAGCAAAGTAATTATTGTGTTTTCAAGATTCAAAACGGGAGGCTCCGCCCCCACTGTGTTAAGAAGGTTTCGTTTCTTGATCGAGAGTCGTTTTCTGCTGTAAATAAAGCTTTAGAAGATGGGCGCATCTAATGAGAAACCTCTGAAATGTCCTCTGTGTTTTGAGGAGTGTCGGGAGCAGGTGACGCTGGGCTGCTCTCACAGCTTCTGTCGCGCTTGTATCAGAGAGCTGTGGAGCGGGTCTCAGACCGGACCGTATTACTGCCCCGAGTGTAGATACGAGTACCAGCATCTGCCAGACTACACGGACGGAGCGTCAACATCGACAGACACATCAAACACACGTACGTCCATTAACTGAGAACAAAATAAATGCCGACTTTGTTGACCATGAACATGTGTGTGTTATTATTGTTGCGCAAATGTGTAAGTTGGTTATGGTGTTGTAGGCCACACTCCTGTGTGTTGATCCGTTGTAGTTGATGAGTTGTTTGTCTCCTATCAGTTTCCAAGCATTATGTTTAAAGTTTTAGGAAATAATGTTTTTTCAGTATTCATTTATTTAATTTGTCTGCATGACAGTGTCCAACATACTGTATATGTCAGGAGAATTATGATATTTGTGTCTTTTCTTCAGTCATGACTATTTCCGCCACAATATTATATATTTTATAGCGTGCTGTTATAGAAATTCAAATAGCATTTTTATAATATATTTTAGGATATATTTTAGGAGTTTTTTTAATACTATAATACACATTGTTGAATAATTGTTTTTACACTGTGCATAATTTTACAATTACAAATTATTTTGAAATGCTATGCAATAAAAATATCTAGTTCCGTTCATTTACCACACTCAACTCAAGCTCGTCATTCTCTTTGGTAAACAAGTTATAATATATATATATATGTATAGGGTAAAACTGTTGTGATGGAAATGTAATTTGAAGGTGTAATTTTTTAAAAGTGAGTGAAATCATTGTCAGATTTTTGAAATTGTATAAATGATTTTCATAGCTAAAAAAATCGAAAGAGTCTAGGACAGTGTAAAACAATAACATTTAAAATCGAAAAATGTAATTATGAAATTATTCAGACAATTATACTTTTTTCATATATCAAAAAGAAACGGTTCATGAAACGGTCAAATAAAGCGTTCTCCTAGATACACACAGCATCTTCCTTACATGACTCCTTCAACACTAACTGTGGGTACTGAAACCAAACTTTTTTTTTTCTTTGAGTGAACATTTGGGCAGCGTTTTCTCAAATATTTCCACATAGTGATGTAGATATGTGGGGGCGTTTGAATGAGCCATGTTAGGAGGCGTGGCAGAGACTTAACTTTTGCAGTGTCCTTGTTACACATTGCATGCACATACTGTAGCACTCAAACTCTTACATTAATGCAGAACTATGTTTTCATGTAGATTGGCCATTCGGAAAGAAGCTGTATGACCTGCATTCAAAGAAATGGCACGGGAAGAGGAAGTTCAGTTCAGCTTTCCACAGTGATGGATCCAGAGCAACATCTCATAACTCCGTCAGTCCCGATGATGTAATCAGCATCACTGACGCTGATGAAGACACATCAGTTCCCCGGAAAAGAAAGGCTGCAGCAGACGAATGCTCTTCTGGAAGCCAGTCTCCATCAGTGGTTTGGGGGACCACCTCTACGCATGACACATCCCCACAACGCACACCTCCAGAAACAGATGAGGTCACACCTCCTCAACTAGAACCACCTCCTGAGAGGAACACAGGCTCCTCTCAGCAAGACCAGCATGCTGTGGCTTCCTGCAGTGACTCAGGCTCACCCAGGACACGCAACACACCTCAGGGAGAAAAAAAACCATTACCAGCAGTCAATGCCACCTCTCATACACCTGGAAAGCAGAAAGAGCCCCTCGGGATCTCTGCAACATCATCAGACAGACTTTCCAGGAGCAGCTCTGTGCCTTGCCATTACTGTCCCACTTCCGAACAGAAGGTGGCGGTAAAGACCTGCCTTGTTTGTGGGGCCTCCATGTGCTCCGAGCACCTGCGGGCACACCTGGAGAAGCCAGTGTTCCAGAGCCACCCGCTGGTGAACGCTGTGGAGGATGTGTCTCTCTGGAGATGCCAAGAGCACCAGGAGATGAACCGGATCTACTGTCGATCATGTGAAGTGTGTGTTTGCACCGTGTGCTCCCTGGTCGGGTCACACAAGGGGCACGAGTGCATCAGCATCCGCGAAGCAGAGCAGGAGCTCAGGGTGGGAGACCATTGAATTATTCTGAACACTGTTTCCCCTTTCCATTTTAACTGGTGATTTAATATATGGCTCAGAACTCAGATTACTTGATAATGTGTAAAAACTATTTTGGTTGCACTTTATTTTACAGTACGTGTACTAACATGTACTTATAGTGTACTTACAGTGTATTTATCTAAGAAAGTTCTGGTAATACAAGGTAACTACATGGAGTAGGGTTAGGTTTAGGGGTAGGTTCAGGGTTAGTACCTAGTTATTACATAGTTATTGTAATTACTATAATAAGTACATAGTACGTACACGGGGAACAGGATTGTAAAATAAACTGCTACCACTATTTTTTATGCATATGATCTATACAAGTACACTATAGTTCAAATGTTAGTAACATTTATTTAATGTTTTTGAAGTAATTTTAATTAAAAATCCAGTAAAAACTAATATTGTGAAATACTACAATTCAAAATGACTGTTTTCTATTTTTAAATATTTTCGAATGTAATTTACACGAAGAACAACATTTATTTGAAATAACAATCTTTCGTAACATCGTAAATGTCTTTGTTCTTACTTTTGATCAATTTATTGTATGTATAGAATAGGAGTATTAATTTCTTACTTTAAAAATGTGTTGCTCAATGATTTATCTACCTTTATCTCTCAGGGCTCACTGAAGAACGTGATGCAAAAAATACAAAAAACTGAAAAGTCCATTCAGGGAAAACTCTTGGAGCTCAGTGAGAAAAAACTTGGCGTCCAGGTATGTATCAGAAAGTTTTGATGACAGTTTAGAGAGAGGGTTTAATTGTTTCATGATTTAGTTTGTCGTTATTAAAAATGTTCGTGTGTTTAGGCTCTCTTTGTTCAGCTTTGTTATAAACGAAACCAAAAACTATTAAAAGTCATCATTTTTATTAATTGAAATAAAGCTGAAATAAAATACAAACTTAAAACTGTTCAATTGAAATTCAAAATGTTGTCCTGCCATCTAACAGAAAATAAATCATTTTAAGTTGAAGGACTAAAATGACTTGAGCTTTATTTGTAAGTGCAAGCAATAAATGAGAAAACAGTAGCATGGGATAAAATAAGTCTGTACAGCAGCTGTTTTCTGACTCTTGCAGGCAGGGCTGGAGGACGTGCGGGCGGCCGTATTGCAGCAGTATCAGTCCATGCGGGAGGCTCTGGAGCAAGAGCAGGAGCAGGCATTACTCTGTGTGACCCAGGAAGAGGACAGAGTGCTGGGAAGCATTGAAAAGCAGCTGGACACATTACAGGGTGCCTTGACATCAAGCCAGAGCATATTAAACACCCTGCAGGGAATGACCAGTGCTGAAGGGGCATCACAGTACCAGGACCAGGCCTTCATCATGGTATGACAAGCAGCATTGTTTTTAGGCACATTTGGATACTTTATTGTAGTAATGCAATTACAAATGCATATATGTAAAGCAACCGTTACTGTTTATTTCAGGAATACAGCAAGATGGCAGGACGGTAAGTAAGATGGTTCACTTATTTGTTGGTTATTATATAATTATTATGTATATTAAGTATAACTGTGTGACGTCCTCCTTCCAGACTGACTGAATTGTCTGACCCTGTGCAAGATCTTGACCCTCCTGAAGAACTGAACCATAACCGACTGGACTGTCTCAATGACTGGACTGAAAGGAGACTGGAGACTGTGCTCATATCATTGCCTCATCGAGACCCTTTCAGACTGCTGTGTGAGTCTTTTACACACTTCATACTATAAATCATACTATAATACTGGCAGAACGTAGAAAAAGTATAAAATGATCTATAGTGATAATATCAACTCAGAGCAAAATTGAAAAAAAATTGAAATTCATTGTCTGAGATTTGTATATTACTTTGACATATTTTGAAGCAGCGGACATGAAAAAAAATAGATTTAGTTTTTTTTTACAGTAATGCTGCAATCTAATATTTTGATGGCTCTAGGTTATTTCTAGGTTGTTGGTTAAATGGTAAAATGAATAACAGATGTTTAGGTTGTCGCTGGTATCTCCTATCAACATTTTATCATGGCTGTGAGGTTAAGTGTAGTTTGTAACTAGTTTTAAAATCTGATTTGTATGACTGAACTGAAATATTGTATCTTTAACAAGCATTTTAAAGGTACAGTTTAACCCTCTAACCCCAAAAAGAACTTAAATTACACTTTCAGTTTTGATCGTACAGATAAGAGCAATACATCAATCGAATCCTTTCAGAGCCTTTGTCTGCGCTGATCTTCATTTATAAACACGTCATTAAAATGAACTGTAACTTACTTTTGTTTTGTCTACTTTTAATCTAAACAAGTGCCGCCGAAAACAAATATTATGTGATAAAGTAATCCATATGAAAACAACACGATGTCCGTTTTTCACATCTGCCTTCATTATCTTCTAATGTGACCACGCCCCCGCGTGTATACAGTATATAGTATTTTGTCATCTATTGTCTGTTTTTTGTTGCCTGGTGAGGTAATACAACAGAAAGACACATTGTATGACACGCTGATGTTTCTGTCTGCAGATGGGATAAGCCCAACTCTGGATCCTGATACTGTCCATCCAAAGCTGCTGCTGTCGGCTGAGAACAGGACGGTGCAGTACAGCGAGACCCAGCAGGACTACCCCGAGCAGGAGTCACGCTTCAACATTTTCCCTCAGGTGCTGGGCTCTCGTGCCATAGACGGAGGCTGCTGTTATTGGGAGGTGGAGGTCCCTCTGGATGAGGGCCGCTGGAAGGTGGGGGTCTGTGATGGACAGATAGGCAGAAAGGGGCAAAAGGACATCTGCCGTATTGGTTTCTACCCCAATTCTTGGTGCTTAGTTTATGAGAAGGGAAAGGTGGAAGCCCTGCATGATAAGGTGGCATCACCTGTGTGTTCGGCTGAGCTCTGGAAGATCGGGGTGCTGCTGAATTTTAATGAGGGTCGCTTGTCTTTTTATAGCGTGGCCAGGGAGGGCTCTCTTTCTTTGCTCTACAGTTTTGAGCATACGTTCACTGAGCCACTATATCCGGCGCTGGCGGTTTCTAAAACTCAGCTCAGCATCTGTGATATATTTACCAAGACCACTACAGACTAGACCATGTTTGTGCTTTTATTGTAATGTTAACTAAATAGTTCACCAAAAAAAGAAACTTTGCTGTTGATTTACCTAGGCTATATAAGATGTAGGTGTCTTTCTTTGATTTTGAGCCGAACCCATTGTAATTGGTGATTCATGAAATGCCAGTCAATGGTGTACCGTCACTTTGAGAGTAAAAAAAATTATTAGTCTTTTTAAGAAACTGAACATTATTTACAAAATTGTCACCTGTAATCCATAGCCTCAGACAAATGCAAATGTGAACTTACGTCATTGTTGTTTACAACAGCAGGATCGAAAGAATCATTTCGAACGATAAAAGTATAAATATTTTGCTAAAACCAAACCACCTTCTGCATATGTGTCCTTCTTCTCTATTGTAAACAACAGTGCTGTCTGTTCACATCCACGCACACATCATCTGAGAGAGTTTCTTACACAAACCTCAATATATCATCAGGAGCCGTGGGGATATCATTTAGTGTTTTATTTAGATTTTTTTCATCTCAAAGTGACTTGCATTGTATAAATCACCATTGGTTTACCAAAAAATCATCTTTAATGTTCTGCTGAAGAAAAAAAGTCACCTACATCTTGGTTGGCCTGAGAGTGGGTAATAGATATATATTGTATATATACAGTATATCACTTGGAATGGAGTTATTTAAAACAATCTTGCACAGTCTTTTTAAATTTTTCAACCATTTATTGAGCTTCCTTTTATGTTTTTGTTAGGATTCATTTTGTAACTTCAGATACATAAAGTTGTATTTTTATACTGAGTAAAATATTTGGAGAAATCTTTGTCAGGAATCTGTCGAAGCAAAGCATTTCTAAAAGTTTTAATGAAGATTAGACAAAGTGAAACATTCCAAATGAAACTCTTATTTCAATCTAAAATGAATGTAATAATATACATTGAGTTTTTCAACATTGTTATCCAGGATTTCTTTTATATATATTTTGCCAGATTCTCAAGCAATTTTCTGATGGTTTTGAAATATTTACTACCATATCTATGTTATTTTTTATAGGTTTTGCCAATGTTGAACCACTGTTGGCAAAGTAATATTTCGGCCTGTCTATATTGTGGTTATTCCATTTCAACTCTAGGTGGCAGTATTGTTCAATATCTAAACAGAAAATAATGACATTTAATTCATACTGAGAAAATCAAAAAAGGATTGTTTGAACTGTGCTGCAAAGCTTAAGGAATTAAATTCAGATGTTTCTTAAAAATCTGGTCTGATTATTTTCAGTGTTATCTGCTTCATAGATGTTTAATGGCACAAATGCTTTTTTTTCTGTACTGTATTGTCAGAAAAGCTTTTCACTTTTTGTGCATTTTGTAAATAACAACGTGCCCTTTTATTTTCATTTGAGCCGCTGGTGGGAGGAGTCCATCAAGAACAAGACAGAGAGAGAACTGAGTCATCTGTTCCAAGAACATCTCTCTGTACCCTCACACAGTCCAATTCAGTTCAAATCAGTTCAAATCGCCTGGTTAATAAAACCAAATGATAAATTAAGAAAACACTACAATGAAGAGGTGGTAAGACTCTTTTGGCAACTCAATACATGCATTGACAAATTTAAATGACTTCTACCATGCTGATAAATTATTCATTTTTTTATATTGTATATTTCTTAATTAACCTTTAGTTGACAAGTGAATCCAATTAATTTGATTTCCTTAAATGTTAAGTAGTCAGCCATCCAATATTCCTTTCTATAAAAAAAAAAAATTAAAATTAAAAACATTTCAAAATCCCAGAAAACAAGCAATGTTTTTTAAAAAGGTAAATTGATTACTTTCAGTTGTGGCTCTTGACAATCTTCTCCCCAAATCCTCATTGCCATAATGTGTCTGGGCATTGCAGTATATCTATATCTAATTATATGACCAGCATCAGTATAGTATTTTGGTCAGAATTGATGGTTTAATATTAAAACATTAATTTCGGATTTGTTTCTTACAAATGTGTGATTTTTTACTTCACAATATTATTGATAAACTTGAGTGGATTATTGTGATGTTTTTATTAGCTGTTTGAACTCTCATTCTCACGGCACCCATTCACTGCAGAGGATCCATAGGTGAGCATGTGATGTAATATTACATTTCTCCAAAAAAAAAAAACTCAACTACATCTCGGCTGGTGTGAGAGTAATTTTGAACAAGTATTATTATTATATATTTTTTTATGAACTCTTCGTTTAAGCCCTAATGAAGCCTTTTCTGTCCAAGTGTGTATACAGTGTCTCCTTATAAATTATCTATAAATGGTTTCCTTGGCAACAATTTGACAGCTCCACATCCCCGAATACACTACACCTAGCTGCAATCCAGAGTGCAAGGAGCTTTTGTCTGGGACTTTCAGACTTTTTTATGCCTTTAAGGCAGATCTTATTTTCTGGTGATTTGACTTGAATTCTCATTTCCTTCGCTTATTACCATTGTTTCCACGAGGATGTTCATTTCAGCCGTTAGCACAGATGGCCAGAGACAGAGGACATGACCAGATGGCTAATGTACATATTCCAAGACCTCTCTCAGAGGACAAGACTTTTGACACTGTCCTCAGTGTGACTTGACACTCAGAACACAGTGCACTGTATTTAAAATGCCTTTCCATCTATTTGATCCTAGAATGCATGACTCAAAAACTCACTCATGAATTTCCTTTTCATGCCAGAACTTTACAGGAATTTTCAAACTGAAATATATTTGATTTAATGGTTTTCTTCAAAGAAAATTCATCTTGTTTTTAACTTTATTTAATGAATATATATATATATATATATATATATATATATATATATATATATATATATATATATATATATATATATATATATATATATATATATATATATATATATAAGATAAACCATGTTGGGTCAGTTTTGGCAATAGCAATAGTGAAGAAAAAAAGGTGAAGGTGCTTCGTTGGGAAATTCAGAGTCATTACAGTATGACCTCTCAAAGGACCATTCAAATCATCCTTGTATGACTGAAACTGTCAGAGGTTCTTGAGATTTGTGAAAATGCGGTGAAGAATTCCATCTTAAAATGAAAAGTGACATAACTAGCTCCTTTTGGCAGCAAATTCCTTAAAGGAGAACTATTCACTTGAGGGAATTCACTCCCAGTCGACATATAAAGTCTACTAACAACAATGTTGTTTCCTCTCTCATCCTCATAGTTTTCATTAAACAGATTGTACAGAGAATGTCAGTTCTTTTATTAAGCTGTCACTCAGCGAGAACACAGTTAGGATGGATGGAACAGATCTCTCAGTTTAGACTGACATTCAAGGTATTTTAATCGAAACCGACATATCCAGCTACTCAAAACAAATCTACTTACAGCACAAGATCCTAAGCTCCTTGCAGGATCAAA